>NW_028270165.1:63960351-64201356 GCF_037043375.1 Chiloscyllium plagiosum
TACTGTGGAAAGACAGGTCACTTTAAGAGAGAGTGTCCAGAGCCGAAAAAGGAAGTAAAGGCAGTGTCGATGATGAACCTTGATGAAAAATAGGGGTGTTAGGAATTCCTGCCCCCGGGGACCCACCAGGAACCCTTGATAAATTTAAAGGTGGGACCTTACAAAGAGGACGTAGTTTTCCTAGTCGAGACGGGGGCTGCAAGGTCATCCTTAAATTTTAAGCCCAAGGGAGTGGGAACGAAAACAAAAGTTAATTGGATTATGGCAACAGTTTTGTGATGAGAGGCATGAAGAATCAGTTTTGCGTTCATGACGAGATATTGCCACCAAATTGGGGATCGAATTAACTGCAAAAGGTGCTATGGAATCTGTTGAGGTTCTTAAAAATGAATGTGCTCGAGCAAAACAATTACAGAAACAGAATGAGAAGTCACAAGTGACTGGTAAACAAACAGAATTGCGCGATTACAGTTTTAAAAATGTATTAATCACTTGGTTGTGTTTCCATCCTGAATTATATAATATATATAATTAATAATTAATATTTATAATAATTCAATTGTGTTAGCCTGAATCAATATTAATTGGCAGGATTCCTTCATACATTCTCAGTGACCTGTCTTATTGATTCATGGTTAATTTAAAACATGACTGCATTAATTCATTGTTAATTAAAGAATGGAAAGCTACATTACTGGCCAGAGTGTGTGCAGGCAGTGGGAGCAATAGCCTTATTGGTAGAGGAGAGTCGGAAACTTACCTTTAGGGGAGCCTTAGTAGTCAGCACCCCACATCAGGTACGGTCAGGAGAAGAAAGGGGCATGATTAGAAGAGCTGCTCTGAGGGAATGGAAAAGAGAGATCCGGTGGGTGAGGGAGTGATACCAGCCAAAACCAAATTCCCCAATGTAGACCCCCATTGGAAGGGTATGGATGAATACGATAGAGGAAAAATGAGGGACTTTCGAGAAATGGTCATTTTGGGTATTAAAGAAGCAGCACCTAAATCTCAGAATTCTTTTAAAGCTTTTGAAGTAAGACAGGAAAAGGAGGAAGCCCCATCAGCCTTTTTACAGGGATTAAAAGAAGCCTGTAGAAAATATTCGGGAATGAATCCCGATGATCCGGTAGCACAGGGACTTTTAAAGGTCCAATTTGTAACTAAATCATGGCTGGACATACAAAAGAAATTACAGAAATTAGAAGGCTGGAGTGAAAAACAGATAGAAGATCTGTTATATGAGGCACAGAAAGTGTGTGTGAGAAGGGAAGTGGAGAAACAAAAACAAAAAGCTAAAATAATGGTTGTAGCAGTTGAAGAAATTACGACGAGAAAGTTAGAATCAGAGAACAGAGGAGGACAAGAGAGACAGAGAGCAGATGGTAGGGGAAGGAAGCAACTGGCAGGATGTTATTACTGCGGAAAAACAGGACATTTTAAAAGACAATGTCCAAGGTTCGGATGACAAAGAGAAGCGGTATCATTGATGATTTTTGATGAAGATTAGGGGAGTCAGGGGTTCCCTCCTCCTGTGACCCACCGGGAACCCTTGATAAATTTAAAGGTGGGACCTGAAGGAGAGGAAACAGTGTTCTTAGTGGATACGGGAGCAGCACGATCATCCCTAAGCTTTAGACCTAGCGGTGTTAAATTAACTAACAAAGGTCTCAAGGTTCCTGGAGTAAAAGGCAAAGAATTCTTAAATCAGAATGCAGGACAATGGCTCACAGACTCTAGGATCTTGAAATATGAGACAATCTTAATAGAACAGGATGACCTTGTGTTAGTCACAGACAGTTGCTTGAATCCAGCTGCATTTCTGTGGCGGAGAGAGGGGGGTGGCCCCTGTCAATCCAGAACATGACTGCTTTGATATTACTGAATATCAGACTAAAGTGCGAATGAACTTAAGAGACGTACCGTTGCATGCGGGAGCTCGGTTGTTTATCGACGGGTCCTCCCGGATGATTGAGGGTAAAAAGCACAATGAATATACTGTAGTAGACAGGATAGAGGGAAGCATTATCGAGGCTGAAAGACTGCCTAACGGCTGGTCAGAGTTCAATGATAAGTTTTTAACGAACTGTATTGTGGCGCTCGGCTCTTCTTTGTCTATTCTTAGGAATAAAGGCCTGTTGGTACAGACACTGCCACTCGAGTTTGCAGTACATCGAATACACCCGGGTGATTGGGTCCTAATCATGACCTGGAAAGATACCAAACTGCACCCGAGCTGGGAGGGACCATTCCTAACCCTCCTGACTAGTGAAACAGCTATTCGGACTGCTGAGAAAGGGTGGAGTCATCACACTCACGTTAAAGGTCCTGTGAATGCCCCAAAGGTGGAGTGGCACGCTCATCCTACAGACAACCCTCTGAAAGTTAAGAAAGAAAGAATGAACGGAGACAAAAGACTCTTTTAACGTTTGCTGATATATATATATATTGTTATTGATTGTAGGGGCTGTGTGACACCTAAAATGTTAAGACAGGACGGTAGGCAGAGTTCAGAGATGGGTAGATACTGGTAGAGTATTGTAATGTTAGTAGTACTAACTATTCAAGGAAGTGGGAAAAATCACTTCACTACGCTGTGCCAGAATTATGCTAAACAAAAGGGACTTGCCGACTGTTGGGTCTGTGCAGAGGTCCCACACCATGGCGAATCTGGGATCCCCACCTCGGTAATACCGCTCACTAAAAAAGAAGTGTACGATGTACAATAATTTGATGTGGGTTCAAATAATACAAAGTGGAGGTTTGAAAGAAGCAAATATAGCTTTGCGGGATGGTTCCCAAGGCCAGCTCCAAAGCATCAGGGCGCTATTGATAGTCTTAGAATTTCCCCACCAAAGGAGCAGTAAATACCACCTGTTTCTGTAATCAGAATGATGCTGCACCTTTCCAACTGGGAAAATCATCTTGTGTCCACACCAGTCAAGCCACTGCCACGACCACTCCCCAAATATTAAACGGAACATATTGGGTATGCGGTCTGAAGGCCTATCCATTTATTCCCGGGGAAAAATATGTTCGTGTGATCAAATGTGTCATGTTATGAAGTTGATGAAACACTTCCCCAAAACCAGAAAGGTTGGAGTGGCTGCTGTTACCTCGCTTATATAGTCCCTCACCTCCGAATAGAAAAGCATGAGCCCAACCTGAGAAAGGAGGGGGGGATAAGACGCAAGACCAGAGAGGTCTCAGAAGGAGACAGTCTACTGTGGACACTACTCCCAATACGGCACTACAAGGGCAGGGGTGAAAATACAGAAATAGCGGTTGCCCTTGAAAATTTAATTAATGATACCACCGGCGCGATGGGAGAAACTCAATCCCAAATATCGGCCATAACCACTGAAATGATTGCCACAAGACTGACAGCTTTACAGAATCGAATGGCTTTAGACTATCTTTTGGCCGAAAAAGGGGGAACCTGTGCTCTGATTGGTAAAGAATGCTGCACCTTCATCCCAGACACCTCTTCCATAGTGGAAGATAAGGTGGAAATAGTAAATAGAGAAATTGAAGATGAACTCCGAAAAGATGAAGGATGGGGATGGGGTAACTGGAGATTGACCGGGTGGGAAAACGGTTAGTGAATTTAGGCATTTATGAGCTACTAATAATTGTAGGTTTACTGATAGGGTTTAATGTGATAAAATGGATAATGACTAAGCTGGTAATGTCTTTGGGAGGACAACAACCAATAATGGTACAAACTTAGAAGGTCAGAAATGACTAGATTGTGAACCTTGACACCATAGGGTAAAAGAGGGCAGAACATAAGATTGCAAAAACAACAAATGGTTAAGAAAAGAAATGGGGGAATTGTTAGAAATGGGTAAAGTACGTTTTTGCAGATATAGAAAAAGCATACAGAAAAGGAGTACAGCAAGAGAACTATTAACCCTGCAGGTATTTAGGGACTTTTCAGTGTATAATTGTGGTTAATTAAATGCTAACTTTGGTGTGTAATTACTATAACAAAAAGTTCTTTTTTTAAAGTTATGCTTTCAGCAAAAAGCTGAGATAACCGAAATGTTTGAGCTATACAAAACGATACAAGTTAATGAAATGTCCGAGGGTGGAATGTACCAGCAGAATTGATACAAAATGTTAAACCAGATTAGATTAGATTAGATTACTTACAGTGTGGAAACAGGCCCTTCGGCCCAACAAGTCCACACCGACCCACCGAAGCGTAACCCACCCAGACCCATTCTCCTACATTTACCCCTTCACCTAACACTACGGGTAATTTAGCATGGCCAATTCACCTAACCCCTGCACATTTTTTTGGATTGTGGGAGGAAACCGGAGCACCCGGAGGAAACCCACGCAGACACGGGGAGAATGTGCAAACTCCACACAGAGAGTCGCCTGAGGCGGGAATTGAACCCAGGTCTCTGGCACTGTGAAGCAGCAGTGCTAACCACTGTGCTACCGTGCCGCCCAGATCTTGACAAAATAAATGTATGTGTCAGCATTTACAGAAAGGAAGGTTGCCAACCTGGGGAAGGGGGAAGTAATAAGGGTGGAGTGCACCTGGGCAGTGGTCTGGTACAGTAAGAGAGATTGGGTAATTAGGAGTCTGGAGAGATGCCCTCACTCAGCTCAAAGGGTATAACTGTACATTAACCTAAGTTCTAATTTGCTCATTTGCTTCTGCATTTGATGCCCTTTCTTGCAAGATCGTAGGATAAATTATCTTGTTTCCAGTTTTGGTGGTCTCGTCTAAATTTTATTAAACATGTTTCTAACAATACTAACGCTCCTGACTAATGCACCTAACCTGCACATCCCTGGGCACTATGGGTAATTTAGAACTGCCAATCCATCCTAACCTGCACATCCCTACACACTATGGATAATTTTGTATTGCAAATCCCCCCCTAAAAAGGATAAAGTTAAAAATCACAACACCAGGTTGGAGACCAACAGGTGTGTTTGGAAGCACTAGCATTTGGAGCGCTGCTCCTTCATTAGGTGGTTGTCGAGAATAAGGTCATAAGACATAGAATTTATGGAAAAACATGACAATGTCCATGTCATTGAAATGACATGTTGAACAAACCTGGATTGTTCAGTCTTTCATCTTTTCAATGGGGTTGTAGGCATCATTAACATGCAAATCCCAGAACTACCTGTAAGGCACCTTCTCAAGAGAACTTAAAGTTTTATAACAAAAAGTGACATTTTAGCCCAGCTCTGCAAGTGAAGTGTAGTGCGGTGCGGTCATGAGAGAGAGAAAATGTCTATTTCCATCCTGTATGTCTCTACCTATTTGAGAACAGATGCCTTACTTCTGTTGGTGTAAGTATTGTTGTAAATCATAGCTGGGTACTAATAGTTAGATATAAGGGGGAAGAGAATTCCTCAAATAGGGCAGTATAAGAATCCTGGGAGAGCCCTATTTCTGGTTTACTTGCTAATGAACAAACATTAAACACAAGCACCTATTTATTTCAAATTTGGTTTCATTTTTCTTGTGTGATTCCCTGCTGTGACTACACTGTGCCTGGATGGTTGACAGGCTGGGAGATTGTGGGTTGGGGTTTGATTGACTGAATGTTTTATTGTTCCAGAAGGTGTAGAAGGGAACAGGGAGATCAACAGAGGACAGAGAAATCAGGACCTGAAATCTGAGCTGACACCAGACTACCCTGTGATCAGTGCTTTGATTAGCAGTGCCAACCCTCCACCTTTACCTAACTTCCCATTTGAGGACACCCTCAATATTCAGGATCCAATCCTTGTCATCCTGAAGCCATGTCTCTGTAGGAGTGTCAGATCGCAATTATTCACTTCAATGTATGTAGTCAATTCATTCACTTTTGTTACAATGCAGCACACATTCAGACACACCATTTTTAGTTTCAATTTTTGTGATCTTTAGAATCTAGTTTTGATTGCTGGTACATTTACTCTTCTTGTCCCTTTCAATTGTTCTCTGATGTTCATTTTCCACATCACTACATTACTCACTGGCCTTGATTTGGATTGGCCATAATGTCCAGGGACGTGCAGGTTAGGTGGGTTAGCCATGGGAAATACAGGGTTATAGTTTCGGAGTAATAGAAGCAGGAATAGGCCATTTGGCCCATCCAGCCGCTCCGGCATTCATTAAGATCATGGCTGATCTATCCATTCTCTCAGCTCCTCCTCCCTGTATTATCCCAACTCCCCTTAATTCCCCTACCATTGCAAAAACCCATCCAACTGTGTCTTGAATATACTTAATGAAGCTGCCTCCACTGGTTCTTTGGGCAGAGAATTCCAAAGATTCACTACTCTCCAGGAAAAGCAGTTCCTCCTCATCTCTGTCCTAAATTTACTCCTCCTAATCTTGAGGCCTGGTTTCATTCACCAGCAGAAATTACTCAATAGGTAGAGCTTCATCCCCACAGTGCAATGAATTCCCACTTTCCACCAAAATCCTGGATGCAACTCATTCAGTTGCTGTCTCACAAATGCAAGATTTCATTGTAACTTCTTCTGTTCCCATTAAGGGCAAAACATCTTTGAAAGCTGCTCTGAAACTCCAGCCTTCACAATCACACTTCTGCTTTCACCAAAGATTAGAGTCATACAACACGGAAACAGCACATTTGGTCCAACTTGTCCGGCCAAACAGATATCCTAAATCAACCTAATCCAATTTGCCTGCATGTGGCTCATATCCCTCAAAGCCCTTCCTTTTCATGTACCCATCCAAATGCCTTTTAAAATTCTCCCTCACCTCAAACATATACTTTCTAGTTTTGGACCTTTCTACTTTGGCAAAAGTAACTTGGTTATTCACCCTATCCATGCCCCTTACGAACGTCTATAAGGTCACCCTTCAGCCTCCAGTGCTCGCGGGAAAATATCCCCAGCCATTTGAGTCTCTCCCTGTAGCTCGAACCCTCCAACTCTGACAGGAGCCTTAAAAATCTTTTCCGACCCCTTTCAAAGTTTCACAACATCTTTTCTATAACAGGGAGACCAGAAATGAATGCAGTCTTCCAAATGTGGACTTACACAGCTGCAACATGACCTCCCAATTCCTGTACTCTCTGCTCTGACCAATAAAGGAAAGCATACCAAATGCCTTCTTCACTATCCTGTCTACCGGTGACTCCACTTTCAAGGAACTATGAACCTGCACTCTAAGGTCTCTTTGTTCTGCAACACTCCCCTTAACTGTGTCAGTCCTGCCTGGATTGCTTGACCAAAATGCAAACTACACACCTCTTAAACTAAACTGCCACTTCTTGGCCCATCAGCTCACCTGATCAATTCTCATTCATAGTGAACTCTGTTTCCTCTCTTATTCCTTTGAAGTTGAAAATCTCCACCCCACACACCCTCTCTCCATTCTCAGTTTGCTGAACCTAATCCCTGCTGGACCTCATCCTGAAGGGTCTGCTTCATGCTGATTAACAGGCCCACACTCGGGGGGCGGGGGGGGGGGGGGAACCTAATTGAAACAAGGAATACTGAACAGCCTGGACAGAGTGGAATTTGGAAAGGTGTTTCCATTGGTTGGAGGGATTAGAACTAGTGGGCACAGCCTTAGAGTAAAGGGAAGACCTTTCAGCATGGAGATAAGGAGAAACTTCTTCAGCCAGAGAACGGTGAATCTATGGAATTCACTGCCACAGAAGGCTGTGCAGGCCAGGTCACCGAGGATATTCAAGATTGAGATGGAGACGTTCTTGAGTCTCAAGGTGATGAAAGGTTACGGAGATAAAGTGGGAGAATGTGGCTGAGGAACCTATCAGCCATGATTGAATGGCAGAGCAAACCTTGAATGGTCCAATTTCTGCTCCGATGCCTTATGTTCTCTTGCTGTCCTGGACACACACAGAGTGCATTGGAAGCAGGAGTAGGCTGTTTGGTCTTTCAAGCCTGCACCAACATTCAACAGATTATCGGCAGATTCACAACCATCGAGATGAATAGGTTGGGACTTGTTCACTGGATCACAGGAGGTTTAGAGGTGACCTGACAGAGGTTTATAAAATCACGAGGGGCAGAGATGAGGTGACCGCTGGTATCCTTTCCCTAAGGTGGGGGTTTCAAGATTAGGCAGCAAATTTGAAGGTGCGAGGAGAAAGGATTTTAAAAAGGCGGGGGGGGGGGGGCACTTTTCTTTTTTACACAGAGTGGTTTGTATGTGGAATGAATGTGGATGCAGGTTGAGTAACAACATTTAAAAGACATTTGGATAAGTATATGAATAGGAAAGGTTCGGAGGAATATGTGCCAATCACAGGTAGGTGGAATTAGTTTAGTTTGTGAATATAGTCGGCCTTAGACTAGTTTGACTAAAGGGTCTGGTTTTGTTGGTGTCTGACTCTGTAACTGTTCTATACTGGGGTTAAATCATTTACTTGCCTTCCCCCAGAAACATCCACTTCTTTGGTGTTCAAAAATCAGATGAACTCAGCCTTGAATAATATTCAATGACCCCCTAACGCAGGAAGACATCCCCACTTCTGAACGCAATTCCTCTTGTTAATATACCCCTTGCCTTGCTGATTGCTTGCTGCACCTATCCAGGCAAAAGTGAGGACTGTAGATGCTGGAAATCAGAGTCTAGATTAGAGTGATGCTGGAAAAGCACAGCCGATCAGGCAGCATCTGAGGAACAGGAAAAATCGACATTTCAGGCAAAAGCTCTTCACCTGCACCTGTCTGACAACTGGCAGTGACTGGTGTAGAAGGATGCAGAGGCCCCTTTATACATCCACACATCATTCCTGATGAAGTGCTCAGGAACGAAATGTCAACTTTCCTGGTCCTCGGATGCTGCCTGACCTACTGCCTTTTTCCAGCCCCACACTTTAACTCTCATCTCCAGCATCTGCAGTTCTCACTTTCTCCACATCCCAATATATCACCATTTAAACAATACATCCCCTTTCTGCTTTTTTTTCACAGCAATGGCTATAACTTCACATTGAGATACTGCATTTGTCACGTGTTTGTAAATTGTGGTCTTCTCTACATTGGGAAAACCAAGTGTAAACTTGGGGAACAGTTTGGCGAGCATCACAGCTGGGTCTGCAGAGGCTGACCAGACCTCCCAGTCACCACTCATTTTAATTCCCCTTCCCACTCCCTTTCTGACAAGAACATCATAGGCTTCCTCTATTGCCACAACGAACCAAACCGCAAATTGGGGGAACAACACCCCATCTTCCGCCCGGGCAGACTACAGCCTGTAGGACTCAACATCAAGTTCTCCAATTTCAAATAACCTCCCTTTCCATCCCCCGACTCCCTTCTCAGCCCCGTGCCCCTCATTTCCACTTCTCCCTTTCATTAACCTGATTTCTTTCACCCATTGACTCATCAGGCCGTAACCTCTCCCTGTCTTCACTTATCCCCACTTTAGACCCCTGCCCCAGCACCCATCCCCAGTCCTGAAGAAGAATTACACCCAAAACATCAACTTCTCCACTTCCTGATGCTTCCTGGTTTGCTGTGTCGTTCCAGCCTCCTGCCTGTCTATTTTGCCAATTGAGACACAGACCTCGACCATGTTTCCAGAGTCTGTCCCCTCCCTGGGTTTACTCCCTTTCCTTTCAGTTCCTGCAAATCAACAATTGAATCCCAGAATGAAAACGAAACGGAAAAGGGGGCGAGAAAAGAGAGTGCTGTACTCACAGATCTTAGACAGAGGAAGGAATTTGCAGTCTGGGTGAAGCTAAATGTTGATTCAGAAAGAGAGGAGCAGGAGTAGCAGCTTCAGAAACTCATGGTCCAACTTCCGCATTCAGACAATGCTGTGGCTCTGATTGGCAGGAGAACCATTCTCCTTCCGGTCCTCCAGGGTTCCCTACTGGGCCATCAAAGGAAGGTCGCGAGCCTTTTTTTGCGGAACGCGATGAGCATGCCCAGAGTTTTGTTGATACCGGTGGGCATACGCACTGCGTTGCTGACACCGGGTAACATGCGCAGTATGCTCACTGGGGATGCTGCTGTTCCTGTCAGATTTTAAGAGGCCAAATGCCAATGGGTAAAAAAGGGGTTGAGGCACAATTTGTTTTTTCGCTGTGGTTCGACACTTCATTGCTTTTGCATTCTGTCTGGCTGCTCAACTTTTGTATGTCTTTTCACCACGTTGGGGGGCGAGTCCAGAACTGGAGGGCATGGGTTTAGGGTGAGAGGGGAAAGGTTTCTGAGGGGTAACCTTTTTGCACAGACAGTGGTGCGTGTCAGCCAGAGGAATTGGTGGAGGCTAGTACGTATGATAATATTTAAAATGCATCTGCATGGGGATATGAATAGGACAGATTCGGAGGGATAAGGGGCCAAATACTGGCAAATGGGTCACTAGATTAATTCAGGATATCTGGTCGGCATAGACCGAAGGGCATGTTTCTGTGCTCTGTGACGCTATTTCTAGATAGTTGGAACAACTTCATTAGGCCATTCACCCCTTACAGTCAAGATCAGAGTGGTGCTGGAAATGCACAGCAGATCAGGCAGCATCCAAGGGAGCAGGAAAATCGACGTTTCAGACAAAAGCCTTAAATGCTGCCTGACCTGCTGTGCTTTTCCAGCAACACATTTTCAACTCTGATCTCCAGCATCTGCAGTCCTCACTTTCTCCATTTTTAACCCCTCCCGACTCCCAGGTAGAGTCATCACCATCCATTTTCTCTGTGTGTGTGTCCTTTGAAGGGCTTGATACAGCGGTCAACGCTGGTTCGAGGCATGAGAAAGGACGGGTGTGGTGGGGGCTGGGGAGAAAAGAGACAGAATGGATGGGGGACAGAGAGAAACTGTGGGGGGGAACAGAGAGAGAGAGAATAAGTGGGGTTGATAGAGAGATTGGGCGGGGGAGAGAGAGTGGGCGTGGCGGAGAAGTGGGAGATGGCACAGGGCAGGGTGATACTAGGCACACAGATACACAAGATGATCACTGAGCCATCAGTTAGCCAACTTGACACACAAGATGGCCGCCAGATGACAATACGGAGAGAAACAGCAGAGCTGATACAGACACTGCCTGGGGCCACCAGAATGCCAGCACAATGGACTCACAACCCAGGTGATTAGTTTAAGGCGGGTGGGGAAGAGAATACACATGAGTAATGAACACTGCCCGCCGAATTGTCTGGGTCCAGCCAACACCCATTATAGAAGTGCTAACAGCTTGATACAGACTCAATACCAAATGCTAATAGCCAGGGCTGCAGGAATCCCCCTTCTCAGGAAGAGCAATTAGCGCCCATTACTACAACAATGGATTTCCATGCAGACATTGAAATGGACAATATCTGCACTGAAACTGACAACGACTGTGCGGAAATTAACAAAGGCTGTGCCTGAACTGACAAAGACTGTACCGAAACTATCAACAATTCTACAAGGATTACCATAAACAAATCATGTTACAAAGACAATAATCTCATCCCTGACCGATTGGATCATAAGATGTATAAAAATTTCTTGACGTGTGCGCCAGGTCGAGAGAAGTCTCGCAGCTGACACTGTTCGGTTGGTGCCTTTCTCTCCCCGGAGCCACGGTATTTCCTCGTGCAATAAACTCTGTCATTGAACCTCAATTCTGAATCCGAGCCTAGTGTTTTTCCCCACAACAGGGGAGAGAGAATGGGCGGGGGTGGCAGATGGTGGGGGGAGGGAGGGAGAGAGAGAGAATGGATAGAGAGGAGATGGTGGAGGCCTGGAAGAATAGAAATGGGACAGAGGGTGTGGTGAGAGAATAGATGGGGGCAGAAGGTGTGGTGGAGAGAGAATAGATGGGGCAGAGGGTGTGTAGAAGGACTGGTCAGAAGGCCGAGGGTGAGGAATGAAATGACAGGGTTGCAGAGGGTTGCGTGAGAGAGAATGGTCAGGCTGTTTGAAGTATAGAGGGAGAATGGACAAGAAGCTGGGGATGGAAAGAGAATGGACAAGGGGCGCTGTGGATGGCGGGGGAGAATAGACAGTGGGATCTGTGGGTGATGGGGGAATGGACAGGGAGAGCTGTGGCTGGCCAAGATCAAAAAATTTGATGACAGTAAACATTTATCAGATTGTTTCTGGAACAGAAAAACTTGCACTGGCGTCTCCCAGAAGAGGGGTGTCTCGTATGTATTCCTTCAATTTGTTTTAAAATAATTGTTATGTATCTTAATTGTTAAGGTGTACCTGGCACCCAGAGAGATGGCTGTGGTTGTTGGAGGTCAGTCACCTCAGTTCCAGGACCGTCTCTGCAAGAATTCATAGGGTAGTGTCTTAGGCTCAACCATCTTCATCAATGACCTTCTTCCATCATAAGGTCAGAGGAGGTGATATTCACCAATAATTGCACGATGTTCACAATTCCTCACAAACTGAAGCAGTTCAGTTTGAAATGCAACAAGATCTTAACAATATCCAATGGGCTGATGAGTGACAAGTAACATTTATGCCACGCCAATGCCAAACAATGACTCATCCCAAAAAGAGATAATCTGACCACTGCCCCGTGATATTTAACAGTGTTACTCTCACTAAACACCCCACTATCAACATCCTTGGGGTTTACCATTGACCAGAAACTCAACTAGACTAAGAACAGACAGAATGGCAACAAGTGCAGGCAACAAGTCAGGAATATTGTGGCAAGAACCTCCCCAAATCCTGCCCATCTTCTACAAGGCAGTAGTCAACAGTATGGAGGAGAAAGTGAGGTCTGCAGACGCTGGAGATCAAAGCTGAAACTTTATTGCTGGAACAGCACAGCAGGTCAGGCAGCATCTAGGGAACAGAAGATTCGACGTTTCGGGCACATGCCCTTCTTCAGTAGTCAACAGTATAACGGACTACTCTCTCACCAGCTTGGATGGGTGCGGCTTCAACAACATTCAAAAAGCTTGATACCATCCAGGACAAAGTCGCCTGCCTGATTGGCACCATCTCCACATACATCCACTCCCTCTGCCCCACTGTTCAGAAGCAGGAGTGCATATGATCTACAAGACACAACACAGAAATTCACCAAAGATCCTTAGAAAATACCTTCCAAACCAACAACCACTTCCATCTAGAAAGATCAGGCAACAGATACTTAGGAACACAACTTCTTGCAAGTACCCCTCCAAGCCACTCACCATCTTGACTTGGAAATATATTGCTGTTCCTTCAGTGTTGCTGGGTCTAAATCCTGGAATACCCTCCGTAAGGACATTATGGGTCACCGTCCAGCGTGTGGACCACAGCAGTTGAAGAAGGCAGGTCACCATTACCTTTTCAAGCGGAACTAAATGCTGGCCAGCCAACAAAGCTCATGTACCATGAATAACTTTTAATAAATGGTTGGAATCTGCAAACTAAAAACAAATCAGTGTTCAGGTGGATTTGGTTCTGGATTAGTGGTGCTGGAAGAGCACAGCAGTTCAGGCAGCATCAAAGGAGCTTTGAAATCGATGTTTCAGGCAAAAGCCCTTCATCAGGAATAAAGGCAGTGAGCCTGAAGCGTGAAGAGATAAGCGAGGGGAGGGTGGGGGTGGGGAGAGAGTAGCATAGAGTAAAATGGGTGAGTGGGGGAGGAGATGAAGGTGATAGGTCAGGGAGGAGAGGGTGGAGTGGATCGGTGGAAAAGGAGCTAGGCAGGTCGGACAAGTCCGGACAAGTCATGGGGACAGTGCTGAGCTGGAAGTTTGAAGAGCTTCAGGGCAGAGGAAATGACCTGGGAGTTGCAGTGGGAGAGGGACTCCCTGAGATTCTTGTAGAGAGAGGAGGAAAACTTCTTCAAGGCAGGCATGATTTGGTCCTTATTTGAGGACGGACAAAGAGCGATATACTGACACTGAATTGGAAATAGAGTTTCGAGTTAAACATCTGTAGTGTTTCACTCAGTGGATCAATTGAAAATCGATTAAAGATTGTCTCCTGGCGTGTGTGTCATGAACACATGTAAAAGGACCGTTAAGAAGGCATATGGGACTCTTGATTTCATCTCGTTCATGGCTGATGTCCTACCCACAATCCCATGCGACCCAGATACTGCTCTATCTGCTGTGAGCAATGTTCATGGTGCGCATGTGTGAGATCGGTATGGGGCCCCGTCCCTCGTCGTTCTGATGGACGGTGCGACCAACCTTTGGGAATCCCAGGAGGACCGGAAGGAGTCTGGTCCTCCTGCCAAATAAAACCCCCGCCATTGTCTGAATGCGGAAGTTTGACCATGAGCTTCTGAAGCTCTTCTCTCGCTAAATGAAGATTGAGTTTCAGTACATACTGCATCTTCCTTTCTCTGTTTAACATCTGGAGTACCGCACTCTCTTTTCTCGCCCCCTTTCCCATTTCTTTTCTTATCCTTGGGTTCAGCTGTTGGTTTGTAGGAGCTGAGGGAAAAAGGAAGGGACAGACTTTGGAAAAGGTTGGTTTAGATCTGTGCCTGTTAATGTTTGACAGGCTTTGTTTCCTGAGCTTGATACATTCACTTGTCTGGCAAAAAAGGATGGCCTCTTGATCCATGTTGGGGATGGAAGTGGATTATGCTGTGGGTGACTTGCTCGTAGTAGTCCAATAAGCATTGGATAAGTAATCATGACACACAAACCTTGAGTTATTGACTGTTTATTCGGGAGCTCACGGGGAGAGCCAAGTCGACCTAATAGTCACAAGTCACTCCGACGAGAAACAGAGAGTTATGTGATTATATAGGTTACAGTCATTTAACAATTAGCAAACTGTTAATTGCAGGATATTGAGTAACTAAGTCACATTGCCCAGCGACGTAGTGTCTGGACAGTGTTGGTCAGTAGCTGATAAGTGTGCAATGGGTCCTTGCAAAGAGAAGGATATTCCCATGCAAGGAAAGAATTTGTTTATCAGGTAGCAGTACAGCTGCAAGGCCGAGTGTCTCTGTTGAGTCTGGGAATTAAGGGTAGTTGGGACAATGCAGGGAGGAGGAGGTCAGACAATGGATAGATCATCCATGATCTTAATGAATGGTGGAGCAGGCTGGAAGGGCCAAATGGCCTATTCCTGCTTCTATTACTATGAAACTATAACCCTGCATTTCCCATGGCTAACCCACCTAACCTGCACATCCCTGGACACTGTGGCCAATTTAGCATGGCCAACCAAATCATGGCCGGTGAACAATGTAGTGATGTGGGAAATGAACAATAGAAAGGGACAAGGAGAGGAAATGTATCAGCAATCGAAACTGAATACTAATGTCACAAAAATTGAAATGATACATGGTGAGTCTGAATGTGTGCCGCATTGTAACAAAAGTGAATGAAATAACTGCACACATTGGAAGTGAATAATTATGGTCTGAGACTCCTTACAGAGTCATGGATTCAGGATGGCAAGGATTGGATCCTGGATATTGAGGTGTAGTCAGATGGGAAGCAAGGTAAAGGCAGAGGGTTGGCACTGCTCACCAAAGCACTGAGCACACGGTGGTCTGGTGTCAGCTCGGGTTTCAGGGCCTGATTTCTCTGTCCTCTGATCTCCCTGTTCCCACGGAATAAGATGTCGGTCTGTCCTCAGCTTTGCTGGACTTCTGCTGAAGCTTTCACGCCTCTTTTACAGCTTCCAGAACAAGAAAACATTCAGTCAATCGAAAGCAAACCTACAATCTCAGCCTGTCACCCATCCAGACACAGAGTGTAGTCACAGCAGGGAATCAAACAAGGAAAAATGAAACAATCAGAAATAAATAAATGCTTAATGTTTGTTCATTAGAAAGTAAACCAGAAATAGGGGTCTCACAGGATCCTGAGAGTGCCCTACTTGAGGAATTCTCTCTCCCTAGATGTAACTATTAGTATTGTTGGGGCAAAGTAACTCGTGTGTCAAACCGTTTAAAGCAAAGTAGTCAGGAGAGGAGACCTTGAGCAATTAACTAGCTTTATTCATTGCCATGGGGAATACCTCTTAGTTCAAAACAAAGTCTGACGTATTCCAATAAAATACAGAATGTTACAAGTTTTATGTAAAACACAAGCCCCACTCTCCATTAATTATACAACTGAGGGGCAGTTGTGAGGTTCACATACATTGTCCAGACCTACACTTCCTAATGCCTGCAAAACTGAATATTTTCTTATCCTGCATGTTCAGCTAGGCTTGAATTACTAATAAGGGACAGAGAGAACCAATCCATCATTCTATGAAGCAGAACAGTCCAATGGCCTGAGGAGCAGAGACAGCCTGCAGCTACAAGGTCAGGCTATCAAAACAGAATTCCTTAGCCAGGGCTCAGACAGCATTCTGTTAACAGTCTACATTTTCTTCTAAACATTGCTTTGTGATAAAATGGCTTCCACGCAGTTTTGTGTCAATTTTGATCAAATTCTCCCACAATCCCTCCTTTTTATTAAAAAGAGGAGATTGGGGGTGTCAGCAAAAGGGGGATTATACCCAGAGCCAGGGGGATTGTCAGGAGGTAGTGTTGGGAGGTCGGACTGTTAGTCCTCGGGTTCAGTAAGGACAGGGGCAGAAGGCTCCAGGGATTGGGAATCATCATCAGGGATTTCATCAGGAAGGGGAAATCTTGGCCACTGGAGAGGAGGCCACAACAGTGAACTGAGCCGAGCACAGGATTGTCTGCGGGGTGACTTTGATTTCCAATCGAGCAGTTCCAAAGGCAGGGGGAAAGAAAGCTTCAAGTTGCTCAAATTACATAAGGGCTTGCTTGGTACGAATTTGGGATGGATGGGGATATGGGCACATAGCCAGCAGCTAGAGTGGTTGACCTTCTGCGCATAAAGAAAAGTATTAAAAGTTTGTGCGAAGATTTGTAGCTCGGGTGCTCGTTGTTGTGGTTCTGTTCGCCGAGCTGGAAGTTTTTGTTGCAAACGTTTTGTCCCCTGGCTAGGCGACATCATCAGTGCTTGGGAGCCTCCTGCGAAGCGCTTCTTTGATGTTTCCTCCGGTGTTTATAGTGGTCTGTCCCTGCCGCTTCCGGTTGTCAGTTTCAGCTGTCCGCTGTAGTGGTTGGTATATTGGGTCCAGGTCGATGTGTTTGTTGATGGAGTTTGTGGATGAATGCCATGCCTCTAGGAATTCCCTGGCTGTTCTCTGTCTGGCTTGCCCTATGATAGTCGTGTTGTCCCAGTCGAATTCATGTTGCTTGTTGTCTGCGTGTGTGGCTACTAAGGATAGCTGGTCATGCTAAATTACCCATAGTGCCCAGGGATGTGCAGGTTAGGGTGAATTGGTCATGCTAAATTACCCACAGTGCCCAGGTATGTGTAGGTTAGGGTGGATTGGTTGCTAAATTACCCATAGTGCCCATGGATGTGCAGGTTAGGGTGGATTGGTCATGCTAAATTACCCATAGTGCCCAGGGATGTGCAGGTTAGGGTGTATTGGTGATCCTAAATTACCCATAGTGCCCAGGGATGTGCACGTTAGGGTGGATTGGCTATGCCAAATTCCGCATAATATCCAGGGGTGTGCAGGTTAGGTGTAGTACTCAGGGTTAAATGTAGAGCAGTGGGGGTGGGGGAATGGGTATGGGTGGGTTACCCTTGGGAGGGTCAGTGTGGACCCGTGGGTCAGAGTAGCCTGCTTCCCCACTGTGGGGATTCCCTGAAGGGAAGGGATTCTCCTTCCCTTCTGCTGCAGGGCCGCACAGGTGCAGTGAGGGGGCCCACTGTCCACCTCGCCCCGCCCCTTTACCGTCACCTTTCCCCGCCCCTTTAATGACGTCACAAGGCAGAAGTGGCCCTGTCAGTTTGAGTGACACTCCCTCCCTCTGGGCAACTCCTCAACCAGGGAGGTCCGGAGAGACGGGAGGCGGAGAAGTCTGTTCCCTTGGTAGAACAGGAGTGAATTCAGGGAGGGAGCAGTCTCCGCAAATTCAGGTAGGTTTCTTAATTATCCCAGCGAAGAGGGACGGAAGAATAGAGATTGGAAAGGGGGAGGGGTGGACATTTTTTCTGTTTTGATGTTTAAAATGCACCCGATTCCCACCAGTAACTGCAACAGGTACAAGTACAGCACATGCAATATTCCTCATTGCAGCTTCAAGCCGATTATGCATCCTCTGTTCTTCCTCCACCTTGGCTCCAGCACATTCAGCTTCCTTCCCTCATTCCCATCCCCCCGCCCTGATGTCCAAGCTGACCCGCAAAAGTTCCTCCATTCTTTCTCCAGTGTCTTTTGTGGGTTTTGAAAACTTTCTCAATCCTTTAATTGAGTAGATGAGTTGGGAAGTTATGTTGTAGCTGCACCAGGTTAGGCCACTTTTGGAATGTTGTGTGCAGTTCTGGTCTCTCTGCTAGAGGAAGGATGTTGTGAAACCTGAAAGGATTCAGAAAAGATTGACAAGAATGGTGTCAAGGTTTGAGCTGAACAGGGTTGGGCTGTTTTTCCTTCGAGCGCCAGAGGCTGAAGGGTGACCCGACAGATTTCTATAAAATCATGAGGGGCATGGATAGGATAAATAGACAAGGTGTTTTCCCTGGGATGGGGGAGTCCAGAACTACAGGGTAATAGGTTTAGGGTGAGGGTGTGGGGAAGATTTAAAAGAGACCTTTGGGGCAATGCCTATGTTGAGGGTAGTGCATGTAAGGAATGAGCTGCCAGAGGAAGTGGTGGAGGCTGGTACAATCACAACATTTAAAAGGCATCTGGATGTGTAAATGAATAGGAAGGGTTCTATTTTTTTAAATTGGCAGCTCTCAGAATGAACAGGATGTCTGTCACTCCTGTGTATTTTAAAAAAAATCTTTTTTCCTTTTAACCCCCACGATACCGCCTAACTGCGGTAGTGCTTATTTTTTCCCCAGAACCCATGTTGTGTGTGCGCAGGTGTGAGACACCGTGAGAGACACAAGGTGTATGAATCTTTATTCAATTTCCACCACCAGGAAGAAAGGAAACACCCGAGTGGCCAATGACAAGCAGTGCCCTTCACAAATAGGAAGGGTTTACAGGGATATGGGCCAAGTGTTGGTAAATGGGACCAGATTGATTTAGGATATCTGATCAGCATGGATGAGTTGGACCAAAGGGCCTGTTTCTGTGCTGTACATCTGGTAGACAGTGGTCCTCAAAATTCTGTTCCCATTAGGCTTTCCCTTAACTCTCTTGCAAATGGTCTTGGTGACAGTATGAGATTCTGAAAAGAAACAGGACCCATAAATGCGCAAGGGAAGGATTCCGTACATGGAGATGGGTATAGTTACTTATGCCGCATAAGGCCTGCTGTATCCCAGCCAGTGGAACGCAAGCTGTTTGTCTATACGGGCAGGAGGTATATGGCCCTTTGTCTCACAGGAGTGGGTGAGACAAGTCTCAAATAGGCAGGAGATGTTATGTGGAACATACACACCCATAGCTGGTTCCATTAAAGCAATTCTCATACGACCCTGCAGAAGAGTTAAAAGACATCAGCAAACAGGTGGCAGGAGGGCTCATACAGTATTGGAAAACTTATCCTTAAGCATTTTGACTAAAATGTTTAATTTTGAATTATACAACACATTTGCTGCACAATAGCAAATAGGCAGGGAGAGTAAGACAATTAAGAACGTTTGCCTGAACATCAGTGAATCTGTATAAACAGGACACCGAGTGATAACATTCATGGCTGTTCCTTTGTGAAATTAATAACAATGTTTGATTCTGACCTCAAAATGAAACTTGCTACAAATTGACTTCTCCCTTGAATTATTGTCCTTCACTATTATCTGTCTAGTTCAGAGCATGCAGTGCTTTTGTTAACTTTTTGTGTTTGTGACAGTATAGTCTTTGTAAACTTGTGTATAAAGGTAGTAACTTGTGTATAAAGTGAGGACTGGAGGTCAGAGCTGAAAATGTGTTGCTGGAAAAGCGCAGGAGGTCAGGCAGCATCCAAGGAGCAGAAGCTCATGCCCGAAACGTCGATTCTGCTGCTCCTTGGATGCTGCCTGACCTGCTGCACATTTCCAGCAACACGTTTTCAGCTATAAAGGCAGTCTGTTTGTGATAGTACAACAGAGTAGCCTGCCAGGGCTCTTGAAGGAAGAACAATGTCCTACTCTCCTGGGTTATTAGAATCCAGTTATGGATTATAGGTATCAGGGTTATGTTGTAACAGTGATGCTATTAGTAAATTAAAGGGATGATTAAAATTAAACTAAAACTGTCTGCAAGAGTTTTTGTGAAATTCCAGACTACCAAAGGTACGATCTCCGGGATGAACCAAGAGAGGCTTACAAGTTGAGTTCATAAGGAATTCCTTGGGCCGTCTCAAATCTGTACTTCATCAAGAGTTCTTCATTACTATTACCAACAAAGTGCGATCCATTGTCCAAGCTAATGCACGCAGGTATACCGAAGCAGGGAATAATTTCCTAAAGCAAAATCTTCACAGTCTCAGCAGCAGTGTTAGGGGAAGGAAAGGCTTCAATCCACTTAGAAAAAACATCAACAATAAGCTAAACATATTTATAACACTGACATTTCTGCAACTCAATGAAGTCCAGTTGAAGTGTCTCAAAGGGACCCTCCGGCAAGGGAGTTCTACCCGGAGTGCAAGGCAAGCCTTTTCCAGGGTTATGTTCCTGACAAATAAGACACTGGCTGCTAACCCTTTGAGCTCGATGTTGGAGGCGGGGATGCCACCAAGCCGTCAGGAGAAAGAGGGCGACCGAACGGGCACCATCGTGAGTTGCATAATGTACACAGTCAATAACCCATAGAGCAAGATCATCAGACATACAAGTTTAACCCACGGGAGGAGTCCAGAGTTGGAATTGTCCTCCTGCCTATCAGAGTTCCCCCCCCCCCCCCCCCCATTGTCTAAATGCAGAAGTTGGACCATGAGCTTCTGAAGCTGCTATTGCTCCCCTCTCTCTCTCTGAATGAAGATTGAGCTTCACCCCAGACTGCAATGCCCTTCCAGTGTCCAACATCTCTGAGCACGGTACTCTCTTTTCTCACCACCTTTTTCCAGATGGTGAAGGGAGGTGATTTGAAATTGGAGAACTCAATGTTGATCCTCAGGGCTGCAGGCTGCCCAGGCACAAGATGAGGTGTTGTTCCTCCAATTTGCAGTTTGCTTTGTTGTGGCAATGGAAGAGGCCAAAGATGGTCATATTGGGAAGGGGAATTAAAATGAGTGGTGACTGGGAGGTCCAGTCAGCTTCTGTGGACCCAGCTGCGATGCTCGGCGAACCATTCCCCAAGTTTATACTCAGTCTCCACGATGTAGAGAAGACCACAGTTGGCAAACACATGGCAAATGGAGTGCCACAATGTAAAGTTACAGCCTTTGCTGTGGAAAAAAAAGCAGAAAGGAGGTGAATTTCCGATGCTGGAGATCAGAGTCGAAAAGTGTGGTGCTGGAAAAGCACAGCAGGTCAGACAGCATCCGAGGAGCAGGAGAGTTGATGTTTCAGGCACCAGCCCTTCATCAGGAATGATGTGTGGATGTGCAAAGGGGCCTCAGCGTCCTCCTACACCAGTCACTGCCAGTTGTCAGACAGGTGCAGCAAGCAATCAGCAAGGCAAGTGGTATATTAGCAAGAGGAATTGAGTTCAGAAGTGGGGATGTCTCCCTGCAGTTAGAGGGTCATTGAATATATTCAAGGCTGAACTCATCTGATTTTGGAACAACGAAGAAGTGGATGTTTGTGGGGGAAGGCAAGAAAATGGTTTCAAGACCAGTCCAGAATAGTTAGTCAGACAGCACAGAAACAGACCCTTCAGTCCAACTAGTCCATGCTGACTATATTCAGAAACTAAGCTAGTCCCACCTAGATTGGGCCTATCCCTCCGAACCTTTCCTATTCATGTACTTATCCAAATGTTAAGTTGTAGAACGAAGAGACCTTGGAGTGCAGGTTCATAGTTCCTTGAGAGCAGAGTCTCAGGAAGATAGTGAAGAAAGCGTTTGGGATGCTTTCCTTTATTGGTCAGAGCATTATGTACAGGGGTTGGGAGGTCATGTTGCAGCTGTACAGGACATTGGTGAGACGACATTTGGAATACTGCATTCAGTTCTGGTCTCTCTGCTAGAGGAAAGATGTTGTGAAACTTTGACAGGAGTTGGAAAAGATTTACAAGGCTGTTGCCAGAGTTGGAGGGTTTGAGCTGCAGGGGGAGGCTGAATAGGCCAGAGATATTTTCCCTGGAGCATGAGGGGCTGATGTTTAGGGGTAAGAATAAATTATACAAGAGGGATGGGTTGCACCTTAAAGGTGGGGGACCAGCATTCTGGCAGGTAGGTTTGCCACTGCAACACAGCTGCGTTTAAACTAAATAGCGGGGGGGGGGGGGGGGGGGGGGGTAGAGGGGACAAACTGGAAGTTTAAGAAGAAAGTTAGAACAAGAGAAGTCAAAAAAGACAATGGAATCAATGGAGCAGAAAACTCAAAAGAAAAGGATCATGCCGTAAGGTCAAGTGAAATAGGGATTGATAGGAAGGGTGAGGGGAGTAACAAATTAAAAATATTAAATATGAATGCACGAAGCATTAGAAATAAGGTGGAAGAGCTTGAAGCTCATTTGGAAATTGGCAGTTACGATGATGTGGGGATAACTGAGATGTGGCTTCAAGTGGACAGAGCCTGGGAAATGAATATTCAAGAGTATACGTGCTATCATAAGGACAGACTAACTGGCAGAGGGGGTGGGGTAGCCTTGTTGGTAAGGAATGATATTCAGTCCCTTGCATGGGGGGACCAGAATCAGGGGATGTAGAGTCAGTATGGCGAGAACTGAGAAATTCTAAGGGTAGAAAGACCCTAATGGGAGTTATCTACAGGCCCCCAAACAGTAGCTTGGATGTAGTGTGTAAGTTGAATAAGGAGCTGAAATTGGCCTGTCGCAAAGATATTAGTACAGTTGTTATGGGGGATTTCAACATGCAGGTAGACTGGGAGAATCAGGATGGTACTTGACCCCAAGACAGGGAGTTTGTGGAGTGCCTCTGAGATGGATTCTTAGACCAGCTTGTGCTGGAGCCTACCAGGTGTTGTGCAACAAATCGGATTTGCTCAGGGACCCCGAAGTAAAGGAGCCATTAGGAGGTGGTGACCACAATACAATAAACTTTAATCTGAAGTTTGAAAGGGAGAGGGTAGAATCGGAAGTGACAATATTTCAGTTGAATAAGGGAAGCTATGGAGGTATGAGGGAGGAGCTGGCCAATGTTCAATGGTGCAATCCCCTAGCAAGGATGGCAGTGGAGGAACAATGGCAGGTATTTCTGGGTATAATGCAGAAGATGCAGGATCAGTTCATTCCAGAAAGGAAGAAAGGTCCTAAGGAGAGGAAGGGGTGGCCGTGGCTGACGAGGGAAGTTAAGGACCATGTAAAGACAAAAGGGAAAAAGTATAACATAGCAAAGATGAATGGGAAATCGGAGGACTGGGATGTTCATAGGGGCATGGATTGGGTGAATATCCAAGGTCTTTTCCCCTGGGTATGGGAGTCCAAAACTAGAGGGCATATGTTTGAGCTGAGAGGCGAATGATTTAATGGGGACCTGAGGGGCAGACCTGCTCGCTCTCCGCAGTATCCCAGTGTTGTGAAAGATATTCACTTTCAGGTAGGTTTATCTTGACATTAGTCTTGATGTTTTTGCTTTTTCTGCCCCTGTAAGATCCTGAATCAGCACCTTCAGGGGAATTAGTTAGAGTGGCGTGAGAACAGAGGGGGAGAGAGAGTGGGATGGTGCTTTCAATTTTGTGGAATAACAAAAGAAAAGAATATTCCGCAGAAAGTAGGATTCCTTGTTCAGAATTTCTACCCTGCACTGACAATGATGACTTTTGTAATCTCTTTTTAACAGAGTATTGGACGATCTGAAGACAGAAGTTTCAAAATCAACAGATGAAGGGCTCTCCATTGTCTGCAGTCCTCACTTTGACATCAATGTCTGACAGTCACTCAATCCATCGGGACGACAACAATTTTCCAACTATGATTCTGTGAGAAGGAGCAAAGCTTTTTGGTTCCTGTTTGAGTACGTTTTCAGCATCAGTGGGACTGGATGAGAGACCCTACTGTTGCAGTGCACTGAGTGTGGAGCCTGAAGCAGTTATATGGCCTGGAAAAAGAAATTCACGGTGGGGAGGGGCTCCACACGCGTTTGTGTGTGGCTGAAGCGTTGGCCATGGAGAAACCTGAGGAATCCTGCCCCGTGGAGAAACCGTGGAAGTGTGGCGACTGCGGGAAAGGATTCCATGTCCCGTCTGTCCTGGAGACTCATCGGCGCAGCCACACCGGGGAGAAGCCATTCTCCTGCTATGTCTGCGGGAAAGGCTTCAGCGATTCCTCCACCCTGCTGAGACACCAACGGATTCACACGAGGGAGAGGCCCTTCAGCTGTCCCGAGTGCGGGAAGGCCTTAAGCAAATACTCCGCCCTGCTGACCCACCGGCGAGTCCACATGGGGGAGAGGCCGTTCAGATGTCCCAAGTGCGGGAAGGACTTTATCCAGGCCTCTGCCCTGCTGAGGCACCAGCGGATCCACATGGGGCAGAGGCCGTTCCCCTGTACAGAGTGCGGGAAGGCCTTCAGCAATTCCTCCAACCTGCTGACCCACTGGCGGGTCCACACGGGGGAGAGGCCATTCCCCTGTCCTGTCTGCGCAAAGGCCTTCAGCAATTCCTCCAACCTGCTGACCCACCAGCGGGTCCACACAGGGGAGAGGCCATTCAGCTGCCTGAAGTGCGGAAAGGACTTTACCCAGGCCTCCAACCTGCTGAGGCACCGGCGGGTCCACACGGGGGAGAGGCCGTTCAGCTGCCCCAAGTGCGGGGAGGACTTTACCCAGGCCTCCAACCTGCTGACCCACCAGCGGGTCCACACGGGGGAGGGGCCTTTCAGCTGCCCCGAGTGTGGGGAGGGGTTCAGTCAGGTGAGCCACCTGCGGAGGCATGAGCAGCTCCACTAGGGGGAGAGGCCCCTCAGGGGCCCCGAGTGCAGGAAAGGGTTCACCTGCTCGATTAAGCTGCTGACCCACCAGTGTCTCCACACCAGGGAGAGGCTGTTCACCTACTCTCAGTACGGGAAGGGCTTCACCTGCTCCTCCCTACTGTGGACGCACTGAAGCGGCGACGGCCACGTGCCATTATCGACTGGACTATCAACCCAGTTTCGGGGTGCTGGGTTCGAATCCGGCCACGGCAGATGGCAGAATTGGAATTTGGTCAGAAACTGGAGTTCAGAATCTAACGATGAAACCATTTTTTGCGGGGTGGGGGGGGGGAGGTGGAGAAAATCCCCATCTGATTCACTCACATCCTTTTTAGGGGAGGAAACTGCTGTTGTGGGAAAGGATTCCCTCAGTCGTTCCAGCTGCATCCTTTACCCAGGCTGGCCTACACATGACTCCAGACCCACAGCAGTGTGGTTGACTCGACACTGCCTGTCCAACTTACTTGAATACAGGATACAGGTTGAAATTACTGAGTGAGACAATACTTCCCACAGGTTAAGGCTGTACCAAGAATCCAATTACAAAGGGATAACTCGGTGGTGACCAAGACTAAGGAAAGTGTGGTTGTGGGGGGATGTGTGCGCACTTCGGTCTTGAGCTGTTTGAAAAGTAGCTACTTTTTCTCTGCCTTTTTGCTGGGGGGATCTGAAGCTGTAACAAAGCTGGATCACAATAAAGGTTACCTGAACTTACTGCCGGGCTCAGACTCTCATTGAAAGTTTTGAGCTCCAAGAGGTTTTTGTTTTAAAGCTGCTCATTTCTTTCAGCCTCCTGCACTGAGTTTCCAATGTCATGTATCAGATGGAGCAGTGAATGAGTAGCTAGTATCGTTAGAAATTGTAAATTTTTCAGGAGTGCAGGTACTGCGTCATTTCATCAGCATTGTAAAGTTTCCTGGCAGCACTGGGACTGTGTTCACTAGATGTGGAGGTGCCAGTTTTGGACTGGGGTGGATAAAATTTAAAAACTCTCACAACACCAAGTTTATTTGAAAGCACCAGCTTTTAGAATGCTGCTCCTTCATTGGGTAGCTGTGGAGCAGGATCGAAAGACATTACATTTTATAGCGAAAGATCACTATGTCATGGATATATTGAAGAAACCTAGATTGCTGTTAAGTCTTTCATCTTTTAGAATGGGTTGCCGGTTTCAGTTTGTTTATATGTAAATCATTGAACATCTTTCAAGTCATGTTCTTGAGATGATCTAAGGTTTGATTTTTTTAAAAAGTCACATCTCAGCTCAGACAATGCCTTAAAGGTGTGAGGTTCGAGTCTGTCAGAACCAGTCTAATTCAAGGTTGGGATCCTATTTCCCAAGTAGGAATTTATAAAATATTACATGGATTGAGTGCCTGCAGACTGTGCGCTTTTTAAGCAAAATTGAATGTATCTGCAAATATTCTGCCAATACAAATTCACCGTGTGTGTGTGTGTGTGTGTGTGTGTGCGCGCGCGCGCGCATGTTTGGTAAAGTGTGAGTGTGATGGATTATATGTCTGTGAGAGGCTTGGTGTATGTGTGTATGAGATAGGTATGAACGCAAGGGTTTACGTTTTACTAAAACAAGGAAGTGCAGTTAATTGTAGCACCCTGGGTCATGTTGTAAAAGAGAGAGACATAGAGTCATAGAGATATACAGCATGGAAACAGACCCTTTGGTCCAATCTATCCACACCGACCAGATATCCCAACCCAATCTAGTCTCACCTGCCAGCACCCGGCCCTTATCTCTCCAAACCCGAGACATGGGGTGGGGGGTTAGGTACATAGTTCTTTGAAAGTTGTATCACTGGTAGGCAGAGTGGTTTAGAGTACTGGGTACAGTTCTGGTGGCCCTGTAATAGGAAGGAGACTGTTAGAGAGGGTTTGGTAAAGATTAATCAGGACTGAATACCAAAGAGGTCTTCCTTCACGTCGGGGAGCTCAAAACTAGGGGGCATATTCTTTCAAGGTGAGAGGAGAGAGATTTAAAAGGAACCCGAGGGGCAACGTTTTGACAGAGGGTGGTTTGTGTGTGGAATGAACTTGCTGAGGAAGTCGTAGATGCAGGTACAGTTACAACATTTAAACGACATTCGGATGGGTGCATGAATAGAAAGGTTTAGAGGGATATGGGCCAAATGCAGGCAAGTGGGACTAGTTTAGTTTGGGAAACCTGGTCAGCATGGACGAATTGGACCGAAGGATCTGTTTCTGTGCTGTATACCTCTCTGAACCGGAAGTGATCTTATTGAAACCAGTAGAATTCTGAAAGCGGCTTGACAGGATAGATGCCGATAAAATGCTCCTTTTTCGGGGGGAGAGTCATAGAATCCTGACAATGTGGAAGCAGGCCATTCGGCCCATCTATTCCACACTGGCATTCTGAAGAGCATCTCACCCATACCCACCCCCTTACTCTGTATTTCCCATGGCTCATCCACCCTAACCTGCCCATCCCGGGGCACTATGGGTAATTTAGCATAGCCAATCCACCCTAACCTGCCCATCCCAGGGCACTATAGGTAATTTAGCATAGCCAATCCACCCTAACCTGCCCATCCCAGGGCACTATGGGTAATTTAGCAGGGCCAATCCACCTTGATCTATTAATTAGATTAGTCCACAAGGGTGAAAAGTACAAGGAATTAAAAACAAACAGTGAGGGTAAAAAGCACAAGCCCAGTGACTTGTGTTTGCCCTAGGTCGCGCGGCACCATTTTCCTAACGGCCGCCCTCCCGCCGCTTCCTCACTCGAGCGACTTCTCCTCCCAACCACCTTCGCCCCCGCGTGATGTCTGCACGGGGGGATGGGCGGGGCCGGGGGAGCCTCACCGTCACCAAGCAACAGCGTCACCAATGGACCGACAATCGAAACTGGATACTGATGTCACAAAACCTGAAACGATACCTGGTGTGTCTGAACGTGTGCCACATTGTAACAAAAGTTATGAAAGATATTAACTTTCAGGTGGAGATATCCAAAATGCAGAGAGATGTCAGTCTTGATGTTTTTGCTTTTCTGCCCCAGTAAGATCCTGAATCAGCACCTTCAGGGGAATTAGAGCGGAGTGAGAACAGAGGGGGAGAGAGAGTGGGATGGAGCACTGAGTGTGGAGCCTGAAACAGCGATATGGCCTGGGAAGAGGAATTCAAGGTGGGGACAGGCTCCACGCCCGTTTGTGTGCGGCTGAAGCGTTGGCCATGGAGAAACCGTGGAAGTGTGGCGACTGTGGGAAAGGCTTCCATTTTCCGTCAGCCCTGGAGACTCATCGGCGCAGTCACACTGGGGAGAGGCCATTCCCCTGCACCGACTGCGGGAAGGACTTCAGACATTCCTCCCACCTGCTGGCCCACCAGCGGATCTACACTGGGGAGAGGCCCTTCAGCTGCACTGTGTGCGGGAAGGCCTTCAGCAAGTCCTCCAGCTTGCTGACCCACCAGCGGGTCCACACGGGTGAGAGGGCATTCCCCTGCCCCGAATGCGGGAAGGTCTTTACCAGGCCTCTGCCCTGCTGAGGCACCGGCGGGTCCACAAGGGGGAGAAGCCCTACAGCTGCACTGTGTACAGGAAGCCCTTCAGCTTGCCCCAACTTGCTGACCCACCAGCGGGTCCACACGGGGGAGAGGCCATTTCCTTGCCCTGAGTGTGGGAAGGCCTTTACCCAGGCCTCCAACCTGCTGAGGCACCGATGGGTCTACAGATGGGAGTGGCCCTTCAGCTGCCCTGAATGCGGGAAGGCCTTCACCCGCTCCTCCTACCTGCGGAGCCACCAGCAAGTTCACGTACCATCGCAGGGTGATTGAAGGAATGACAGCCGAGTGCCATTATTGACTGGACTATCAAACCAATTCTGGGGATTCTCGGGTTTGAATCCCGCCGCGGCAGCTAGTGGAATTGGAATATGGTCAGAAATCTGGAGTGAAACCATTGTCAGTGGGGTTGGGGTGGAAGAAATCCCCATCTGATTCACTCAGCTCCTTTTTAGGGAAGGAAACTGTTGTTGTGGGAGAGGATTCACTCAGACATCCCAGCTGTCTCCTTTACCTAGTCTGGCCGACAGCAGTGTAGTTGACTCTACACTGCCCATCCAACTTCCTTGGATACAGGATACAGGTTGAAGTTCCTGAGTGAGGCAATACTTCCGGGTGAAGGCTCTAGCAAGGATCCAATTACAAAGGGACAACTTGGTGGTGACCAATAATGAAGAAAGTGAGGGGTTGGAGGGAGTGTGTGCACTTTGACCTTGAGCTGTTTTTAAAACATTGCTACTTTTTCTATGCCTTTCTGTTGAGAGATTCTGAAGCTGTAACAAAGTTGGGTCACAACAAAGATTACCTGAACTTCCCGCCGAGCTCAGACTCTCATTGAGAGCTTTGAACTCAACAGGTTTTTGTTTTAAAACTGCTCATTTCTTACTGGCAACAGTGAGAACTGCTGATGCTGGAGATCAGATTCAAGATTAGTGTGGTGCTGGCAAAGCACAGCAGGTCAGGCAACGTTGATTTTCCTGCTCCTTGGATGCTGCCTGACCTGCTGTGCTCATTTCTTACAACCTCCTGTACTATGTTTCCAATGTTGTGTATCGGTTGCAGCAGTGAATGAGTAACCGGTATTGTTAGAAATTGTAAATTTTTCAGGAGTCCAGGTACTACATCATGCCAGCGGCATTGTACAGTTTCCTGGCAGCACTGGGAGGTGTGGGTTGTGTCCACTGGAAACGATGTGGAGGTGCCGCTGTTGGACTGGGTGGATAAAGTTAAAAATCACACAACACCAGCTAATAGTCCAACAGGCTTATTTGTAAGCATTAGCTTTTGGAGCGGTGCTCCTTCATCAGGTAGCTATGGAGCAGGGTCATTAGACACAGAATTTATAGCAAAAGATCACACTGTCATGCAACAGATAGGACATATTGAACAAATCTAGATTGCAGATTAATCTTTCATCTTTTAGAATGGGTTGCAGGTTTCAGTTCATTAATATGTAATCCCCCGAACTACTTTTAATTCACCTTCTTGAGATGATTTAAGGTTTTATAAAAATAGGTGACATCTCAGCTCAGACACTGCACCAGAGTGTTTATGTCCCAATCTTCAATCAGACTGGTTCTATTAATCAAAGTAGGAATTTATAAAATATTACATGGATTGACGTAGTTTGCAGTTTGTGTGCTTTTTGAGCAAAATTGAATATATCTGCAAATATAATTCTGCAAATGGAAATTCACCCCATTGACTTATGTGTAATTGTATCTGCACGAGTGTGTATGTGCGTGCATGCGAGTTTGTGCATGCATGCTAATGAAGTGTGTGTGAGATGGAGTATAAGCCTGTGAGATGGTGTGAGTGTTAGGGTGTGTGTGTCTGAGAGAGCGACAGGTAAAGACATGGGGTGTTTGTGGAACAGGATCATAAGACACAACCACCTGATGAAGGAGCAGCGCTCCAAAAGCTAATGCTTGCAAATGAGCCTGTTGCAGTATCACCTGGTATGGTGTGAATTTTAACTTCATACACCCCAGCCCAACACCGGCATCTCCAAACCGGGTACATAGTTCTTTGAAAGTTGCATCATTAGTAGACAGGGTTGTGAAAGAGGCGTTTAGCACACTTTCCTTCATTGTTCAGTGCAGGAGTTGGGAAATCACGTTGTGGTTGTACAGGATATTGGTGAGACCACGTGGAGAGGACTGAGTACACTTCTGTTCGCCCCATCGACGACCACAAGTTGTCGGGTGAACTTATTTCGATTTATAAAGTCATGGGGCGTGTAGGAAAGGTAAATATCACAGGGGAGAAATAATTATGCAGCTCCCCTTTTTTACTTCTCTTGGCATTTGGACACTTAAATTCTGTCAGTAACAGCCTCATCGCCAGAGAGCAGACTGCGCGTGCTCGCCGGCGTCAGGATGAAATTGCGCATGCTCCTCACTGCACGCAAGGCACGCCTCGCCACTTTCTTTTAATGGGCCAATCAGGAGCGCTGGAGGACCGGAAGGTGACTGGTCCTCCTGCCAATCAGTGCCTTCCTATTGTCTGAATGCAGAAGCTGGAACACGAGTTTCGGAAGTTGCTGCTCTCTCTCTGAATGAAGATTGAGTTTGTTCCAGACTCCCTTCTTACTTCTGCTAATCTAATCGTTTTACCACATCTGTCTGTAGCGTGCAACCCCCCCGATAGCTGGGTCTTATTACTTTTGCTGATGCAACACAGGGTCTTATTTGGTTACCTTGTTCATACTAACTCCCTATGTGCGTGACCATTGCTACTGTCATGTCAATACATCTGCTTCTACCAGTCGACCACCTCCCTTTTCAGTTAGTTATTTTTTGGAATATACCCTCATGATTCTGCCTTGCGATTTTTGCAGAAGCATGATGCAGCTACTTGTAACTGCTTGCAACCATATCTAGCTTAACATATTCCCCCCAGCACGGACGAGTTGAGCCGGAAGGTCTGTTTCTATGCTATAACACTGGAATTGTCTTCGGTGAATGCAGAAGTGTGGTTGGACTTTCAGAGCAGCTTTCCAAGATGTTGTGCCCTTACTGGGAGCAAAAGAAGTTACAATGAAGTCTTTAATTTGTGAGACAGCAACTGAGTAAGAGTACATCTGAGAGTTTGGTGGAAAGTGGGAATTCATTGCACTGTGGGGATGAAGCCCTACCCTAGCCAGTCATTTCTGCTGATGGATGAGACCAGGCCTCAAGTTGAGGGGAGTAGATTTAGAGCTGAAAATGTGTTGCTGGAAAAGCACAGCAGGTCAGGCAGCATCCAAGGAACAGGAGAATCGACGTTTCGGGCATAAGCCCTTCTTCAGGAATGAGGAAAGTGTGTCCAGCAGACTAAGATAAAAGGTAGGGAGGAGGGACTTGGGGGAGGGGCATTGGAATTGCGATAGGTGGAGGGAGGTCAAGGTGAGGGTGATAGGCCGGAGTGAGGTGGGGGCGGAGAGGTCAGGAAGAAGATTGTAGGTTAGGAAGGCGGTGCTGAGTTTGAGGGATTTGACTGAGACGAGGTGCGGGGAGGGGAAATGAGGAAACTGGAGAAATCTGAGTTCATCCCTTGTTGTTGGAGGGTTCCCAGGCAGAAGATGAGGTGCTCTTCCTCCAACCGTCATGTTGCCATGGTCTGGCGATGGAGGAGTCCAAGGACCTGCATGTCCTTGGTGGAGTGGGAGGGGGAGTTAAAGTGTTGGGCTACGGGGTGGTTGGGTTGGTTGGTCCGGGTGTCCCAGAGGTGTTCTCTGAAATATTCCGCAAGTAGGCGGCCTGTCTCCCCAATATAGAGGAGGCCACATCGGGTGCAGCAGATGCAATAGATGATGTGTGTGGAGGTGCAGGTGAATTTGTGGCGGATATGGAAGTGTCCCTTGGGGCCTTGGAGGGAAGTAAGGGGGGAGGTGTGGGCGCAAGTTTTACATTTCTTGCGGTTGCAGGGGAAGGTGCCAGGAGTGGAGGTTGGGTTGGTGGGGGATGTGGACCTGACGAGGGAGTCACGGAGGGAGTGGTCTTTTCGGAACGCTGATATGGGAGGGGAGGGAAATATATCCCTGGTGGTGGGGTCCGTTTGGAGGTGGCGGATGATATGTTGTACATGGAGGTTTGTGGGGTGGTAGGTGAGGACCAGTGGGGTTCTGTCTGGTGGCGGTTGGAGGGGCCGGGCTCAAGGGCGGAGGAGCGGGAAGTGGAAGAGATGCGATGGAGGCATCGTCGACTACGTCTGGCGGGAAATTGCAGTCCTTGAAGAAGGAGGCCATCTGGATTGTACAGTTTTGGAACTGGTCCTCCTGGGAGCAGATGCGGCGGAGACGAAGGAATTGGGAATATGGGATGGCGTTTTTACAGGGGGCAGGGTGGGAGGAGGTGTAGTCTAGGTATGTGGGAGTCGGTCGGTTTATAGTAAATGTCCGTGTCGATTCGGTCACCCGAAAAGGTCTAGGAAGGGGAGGGAGGAGTCTGAGACGGTCCAGGTGAATTTGAGGTCGGGGTGGAAGGTGTTGGTAAAGTGGATGAACTGTTCAACCTCCTCGTGGGAGCACGAGGCAGCGCCGATACAGTCATCGATGTAGCGGAGGAAAAGGTGGGGCATGGTGCCAGTGTAGTTGCGGAAGATGGACTGTTCCACATATCCTACGAAGAGGCAGGCATAGCTGGGGCCCATGCGGGTGCCCATGGCTACTCCTTTGATTTGGAGGAAGTGGGAGGATTGGAAAGAGAAGTTGTTCAGGGTGAGGACCAGTTCAGTCAGTCGAAGGAGGGTGTCGGTGGAAGGGTACTGGTTGGTACGGTGGGAAAGGAAGAAGCTGAGGGCTTTAAGTCCTTCGTGATGGGGGATGGAGGTGTACAGGGACTGGATGTCCATGGTGAAGATAAGGCGTTGGGGACCAGGGAAGCGAAAATCATGGAGGAGGTGGAGGGCGTGGGTGGTGTCCCGAAACGTAGGTGGGGAGTTCTTGGACTAAGGGGGACAGGACCGTGTCGAGGTATGCAGAGATGAGTTCGGTGGGGCAGGAGCAGGCTAAGACAATGGGTCGGCTGGGGCAGTCAGGTTTGTGGATTTTGGGCAGGAGGTAGAAACGGGCGGTGCGGGGTTGTGGGACTATGAGGTTGAAGGCGGTGGATGGGAGATCCCCTGAGGTGATGAGGTTCTGGATGGTCTGGGAGATGATGGTTTGGTGGTGGGAGCTGGGGTCATGGTCAAGGGGGCAGTAGGAGGAGGTGTCCGCGAGCTGGCGTTTAGCCTCAGCGGTGTAAAGGTTGGTGCGCCAAACTACTACCGCACCTCCCTTGTCTGCTGGTTTGATAGTGAGGTTGGGGTTGGAACGGAGGGAGTGGAGGGCTGCACGTTCCGAGGGAGAGAGGTTGAAGTGGGTGAGAGGGGTGGAGAGGTTGAGGCGGTTAATTTCACGGCAGCAGTTGGCTATGATGAGATCGAGGGCGGGTAAGAGGCCAGCACGGGGTGTCCAGGTGGATGGGGTGTGTTGGAGGCAGGTGAAGGGGTCGTCAGAGGGTGGGCGGGAGTCTTGGTTGAAGAAGTAGGCGCGGAGGCGAAGGCGGCGGAAGAATTGTTCGATGTCACGCCGTGTGTTGAACTCGTTAATCCGGGAGCGTAGGGGAATGAAGGTGAGGCCTCTGCTGAGGACTGATCTTTCATCCTCAGAGAGGGGTAGTTCTGGAGGGATGGTGACTTGCAGCAACTAAAAGGCAAGAGAGTGAATTCGGCAGGGACAGACTCCAGAAACGTTGATCCAGGTCTGTATCTTAATTGGCAAAATAGTTAGGCAGGAGGCATCAGATGGTAGAGAAGTCGACGTATCAGGTGTAACCCTTCTTCAGGGCTGGGGCTGGGTGCAGAAGCTGCAGATAAAAGGGGGTGGTGGTGAAGTGGGAATAGGTCGAGACAGTTAGAGGGTACGACCTGGTTGGTCAATGGGAGGAATAAATCTGGTTGGTGGCAGGGAGGAGGACAGGGATGGGAATGGAGAGGGAGGTTTTTCTGAAATTGGAAAACTCAATGTTGAGTCCTTCAGGCTGCAGGCTGCCCGGAAGATGAGGTGTTGTTCCTCCAATTTGCGGTTAGATTCGTTGTGGCAATGGAGGAGGCCAAAGATGGTCATGTCAGAAAAGGGGTGGGAAGGGAAATTGGAATGGGTGGTTAGATTAGATTACTTACAGTGTGGAAACAGGCCCTTCGGCCCAACAAGTCCACACCGACCCTCCGAAGCGTATACCACCCAGACCCATACTCCTACACTTACCCCTTCACCTAACACTATGGACAATTTAGCATGGTCAATTCACCTAACCTGCACATTTTTGGATTGTGGGAGGAAACCCGAGCACCCGGAGGAAACCCACGCAGACACGGGGAGAATGTGCAAACTCCACACAGAGAGTCGCCTGAGGCAGGAATTGAACCCGGGTCTCTAGCGCTGTGAGGCAGCAGTGCTAAGCACTGTGCCACCGTGCCGCCCACCTACTGAGAGGTCTGGTCGCCCTCTGCAGACACAGCTGCGATGCTCGGCAGATGTCTTTTTAAATGTTGCAATTGTACTAGCCTCCACCATTTCCTCTGGCAGCTCATTCCATACACGTAATACCCTCTGTGTGAAAAAGTTGCCCCTCAGATCTCTTTTGTATCTTTTCCCCTCACCCTAAACATATGCCCTCTAGTTCTGGACTCTTTTTCCCCCTGACCCCCTTCCCTGGATAAGGCTTTGTCTATTTATCCTATCCATGCCCTTCATGATTTTATAGGTGACTCCTTAGCCTCCAACGCTCAGGGGAAACAGCCCTAGCCTCCCTATAGATCAAATCCTCCAACCCTGGCAACATCCTTGTAAATCTTTTCTGAACACTTTGAAGTTTCATAACATCTTCCTGATAGTAAGGAAACTAGAATTGCACACAATATTCCAAATGTGGCCTAACCAATGTCCTGTACAGCTACAACATAACTTCCCAAATCCTATGCTCAGAAGATTGGGAGAGTTTTCAAAACCTACAAAAGACAACTGGGAAAGAATGGAACCTTTGAGGGTCAGCTTGGAGGCATCAAGGTCTCAGGACAGGGAGTGGGGACTAGATTGATTTAGGATATCTGGTCAGTACAGTCGTGTTGGACAGAAGGGTCTGTTTCTGTGCTATATATCTCTATGACTCTGGCTTTCGACTAACTTTTGCCACGTCAATAGGTTCACTTTCTCTCTAATGCCGGTGTTAATGCCTTGACGTCTCATTTTGCTCCCACCTTCCCGGGGACATTAACCATTTTGTGTCTGGTTGTTCCTCAAGAAGCTGCGTGGCAGGTTCACCCTGAATTGACACTTTCTTTTTGCTTCCCAAAATCAGACCTGCTCACTCTCAGCAGTATACCAGTGTTGTGAAAGATATTAGCTTTTCAGATGGAGGTATCCAAAATTCAGAGAGATATCAAGTCTTGACATTTTTGCTTTTCCGCCCCTGAAAGATCCTGAATCAGCACCTTCAGGAGAATTAGTTAGAGCGGAGTGAGAACAGAGGGGGAGAGAGTGTGGGATGGTGCCTTCAATTTTGTGGAATAACAAAAGAAAAGAATGTTCTGCAAAAAGTAGAATTGCTTGTTCAGAATTTCTACCCTGCACTGGCAGTGATGAGCTTTGTAATCTATTCTGACAGAGTTTTTGAAGATTTGAAGAGGGAAGTTTCAAAATCAACAGATGCAGGGCTTATGCCCGAAACATTGACCCTCCTGCTCCTCGGATGCTGCCTGACTCCCCTGTGCTTTTCCAGTGCCACATTTTTCGACTGACTCTCCAGCATCTCCGGTCCTCATTTTGATGTCAATGTCTGACAGTCACTCAATCCACTGGGGCCAGCAAAGATTTTCAACTGTGATTTCTGTGAGAGGGATCAAAGCTTTTTGGTTCCTGTCTGAGTACGTTTTCAGCATCAGTGGGACTGGACGAGAGACCTCACTGTTGCAGCGCACTGTGTGTGGAGCCTGAAACCGTTATACGGCCTGGAAAGGGATTTCACGGCGGGGAGGGTCTCTACACGTGTTTGTGTGCAGCTGAAGCTTTGGCCATGGAGAAACCAGAGGAATCCCGCCCCGTGGAGAAACTGTGGAAGTGTGGTAACTGTGGGAAAGCCTTCCGTTTCCCGTCTGCCCTGGAGACTCATCGGTGCAGTCACACCGGGGAGAGGCCATTCCCCTGCACCGCTGCGGGAAGGCCTTCAGACATCCCTCCCACCTGCTGGCCCACCAGCAGGACCACACAGGGGAAAGGCCTTCTGCTGCCCCGAGTGCGGGAAGGCCTTCATGTTTTTCTCCGCCCTGTTGGCCCACCAGTGGGTCCACACAGGAGAGAGGCCGTTCAGCTGCCCAGAGTGCAGGAAGGCCTTCAGGTATTCCTCCACCCTGTTGAGCCACCGGCGGGTCCACACGGGGGAAAGGCCCTTCAGCTGCCCCGAGTGTGGGAAGGCCTTCAGCACATCTTCCACCCTGCTGAGGCACCAGTGGGTCCACACCGGGGAGCGGCCGTTCACTTGCACTCAGTGCGGGAAGGGCTTCACCTACTCCTCCCACCTGCACAAGCACCAGCGAGTTCACGTGCCATCGCAGGGGGATTGAAGGAGTGACGGCCGAGTGCCATTATTGATTAGACTATCAACCCGGTTCTGGGGACTCCGGGTTCGAGTCCCGCCACGACAGATGGCAGAATTGGTATTCAGTCAGAAATGTGGATTTCGGAATCTAACAATGAGACCGTTTCAGGGAGGGGTGGTGGGGGGGAGAAAGCCCCCATCTGATTCACTCTCTCCCTTGTTAGGGAAGGGAACCGCCATTGTGGGAAAGGATTCACTCAGTCGTTCCAGCTGCATCCTTTACCCGGTCTGGCCTACACGTGACTCCAGACCCACAGCAGTCTGGTTGACTCTGCACTGCCCTCCCCCCACTGGCAAAGGAGCGAGGAGAAACTTAGTTGGTGACAGGGTATGGGTTAAAATTGCAGAGTGAGGCAATACTTCCTCCGGGTTAAGGCTGTACCAAGGATCCAATTACAAATGGACAACTTGGTGCTGGCTAATAGCAAAGACAGTGTGGTGGTGGGGGGTGGGGGTGGGGGTTGGTGGTGGGTGAGTAGGAGGGGAAGTGTGGTGGCGGGGGGAGGAGGTGAGATGTGGTGTGTGCACTTTGACCTTGAGCTGTTCAAAAAGCAACTAGTTTTTCTCTGCCTTTTTACTGGGGGGATCTGAAGCTGTAACAAAGCTGGGTTGCAATAAAGGTTACCTGAACTTACCACCGGGCTCAGACTTTCATTGAAAGCTTTGAGCTCCAAGAGGTTTTAGTATTAAAGCTCATTTTTTTCAGCCTCCTGCACCAAGTTTAGAACATAGAACAATCCAGCGCAGAACAGGCCCTTCGGCCCTCGATGTTGCGCCGACCTGCGAACTATTCTCAGCTCGTTCCCTACACGATCCCAAAATCATCCATGCGCTTAAATAAGGATTGTTTAAATCTCCCTAATGTGGCTGAGTTGACTACCTTAGCAGGTAGGGCATTCCACGCCCTTACCACTCTCCATGTAAAGAACTTGCCTCTGACATCTGTCTTAACTACAAATTGAGGGGTGATAGCTCTATGTCCTCTCGTACAAGCTGATGTCATCATCCTAGGAAAGATTCTTTCTCTGTCTACCCTATCTAATCCTCTGATCATCTTTTATGTCTCTATCAAATCCCCCCTTAGCCGCCTTCTTTCCAATGAGAAAAGACCCAAGTCTCTCAGCCTTTCCTCATAAGACCTTCCCTCCAGACCAGGCAACATCCTGGTAAATCTCCTCTGCCCCTTTTCCAATGCTTCTGCATTCTTTCTGTAATGGGGTGACCAGAACTGTACACAATATTCCAAGTGTGGCTGCACCAGCGTTTTGTATAGTTGCAGCATGATATTGCGGTTCCAGAACTCAATCCCTCTATCAATGAAACCTAACACACCATGTGCCTTCTTACCAACACTATCCACCTGGGTTGCAACTTTCAGGGATTTATGCACATGGACTCCAAGATCCCTCTGCACATCCACCCTACCAAGAATCTTTCCATTGACCAACTATTCTGCCATCCTGTTATTCTTCCCGAAGTGCATCACCTCACATTTACCTGCATTGAACTCCATTTGCCACCTCTCAGCCCAATTCTGCAGTTTATCCAAATCCCCCTGCAACCTGTAACATTCTTCCAAACTGTCCAGTATTCCACCGACTTTAGTGTCGTCTGCAAATTTACTAATCTATCCACGTATGCCTGCGTCTAAATGAGTTATAAAAATGACAAACAGCAGTGGTCCCAAAACATCCTTGTGGAACACCACTCGTAACTGGACTCCAGACTGAATATTTTCCATAAACCACCACTCGCTGACTTCTTCCAGTTTCTAATCCAAACTGTTAAATCACCCTCAATTCCATGCCTCTGCATTTTCTCCATCAGCCTACCATGTGGAACCTTATCAAAGGCTTTACTGAAGTCCAAGTATACCACATCAACTGCCCTACCCTCATCTACATGCTTGGTCACCTTCTCAAAAAACTCAATGAGATTTGTGAGACACGACCTGCCCTTGATGACACCATGTTGACTATCTGAAATCAAATTGTTGCTTGCTAGATGATTATAAGTTTTATCTCTTATAATCCTTTCCAAAATCTTTCATAGAATAGAAATAAGGCTCACTGATCTATAATTACCTGGGTCATCTCTGCTGCCCTTCTTGAATAAGGACACAACATTTGCAATCCTCCAGTCCTCAGGTACTAAACCCGTAGACAATGACGACTCAAATATCAAAGCCAAAGACTCTGCTATCTCCTTCCTAACTTCCCAGAGAATCCTCTGATAAATCCCATCCAGCCCAGGGGACTTGTCCACTTTCACTCCTCGAATTGATAACACCTGTGTGTAACTAAACTCGATCCTTTCGAGTCTAATATCTCGGACCTCATTCTTTCCCTGAGTGAACACCGATGAGAAATGTTCATTTAGCAGCTCTCCGATCTCTACAGGGTCCACACTCAACTTCCCACTTCTGTCTTTGACTGGCTCTATTCCTACCCTAATCATCCTTTTATTCCTCACATACCTACAGAAAGCTTTAGGGTTCTCCTTTATTCTATTTGCTGAAGACTGCTCGTGTCCTCTCTTTGCTCTTCTTAACTCTCTCTTTAAATCTTTCCAAGGTGATCTGTAATTCTCCATCGCCTCATCTGTACCATCTTGCCTCATCAACACAAGCCTCATGGAACAGCATCACAAGACACAGAACTTATGTAAAAAGATCAGTGTCATGCAACTGATAGAAAATATTGAACAAACTTAGATAGTCTTCATCTCTTAGAATGGGTGCAGGCTTTGGTTCGTTAATATGTAACAATGTTCTTGAGATGATTTAAGGTTTTATAAAAAAAAGATATCTCCGCTCAGACAGTGCATTAAAGGTGTGAGATTTGAGTCTCAGTATTCCAATCTTGAATCAGATTGCTTCTGTTTCCAAAGTCGGAATTTGTAAAATATTAGATGCATTGACTGCTTGCAGATTGTGTACTTTTTGAACAAAATTGAATGTATCTGCAAATATAATTCTGTCAATACAATTTCACCCCATAGAATAGTGTGTGTGTGCATGTGAGTTTATGCGTGAGCGTGCGCAGAAGTGTGTGTGTATGCTTGGGAAAGTGAGAGTGTGATGGAGAATGAGCCTGCGAGTGTGAGAGAGTGTTGAGGGGTGTGTGTGTGTCTGTCTGAGAGATAGAGTATGTGTGTGAGAGAGAGAGGCTTAATAAAAGCAAGGGGTTGCATTTTTGCAAAAACAAGGACTTGTACAGATAATGGTCGGGCCATGAGTCGTGCTATAGAACAGACAGACATGGTGGGGGGTGTTCAGGTACATAGTTTGTTGGAAGTTGCATCACTGCTAGACAGGGTGGTTCAGGCGGCATTTCGCAACATTGCCTTCATTGTTCACCCCATTGAGTATAGGGGTTGGGGCATCATGTTGAGGTTGTACAAGATGCTGGTGAGGCCACTTTCAGAGTACTGAGTACAGTTCTGGTGGCCCTGTAATAGGAAGAATACTATTAGAGAGGGTTTAATAAAGATTTACCAGGATGTTGTAAGGATTGGAGGGTTTGAGTTAGAAGGAGAGGCTGGGACTTTATTCACTGGAGCACAGGAAGTTGGGGTGGGGGGTGACCTCCTTGAGATTGATAAAATCATGAGGAGTGGAGGAAAGGTGAATAACAAAGGGCTCTTGCTTAGCATCGGCGTGCTCAAAACTAGGGGGGCGTTTTTTTTAATGTAAGGAGAGAGATGTAAAAGGAACCGGAGGGGCAATATTTTGAAAGAGGGTGATTTGCATATGGAATGAACTTGCTGAGGATGTGGTAGATGCAGGTACAGTGACAACATTGAAACAGCATTTGGATGGGGACATGAATGAAAGGTTTAGAGGGATATGGGCCAAATGCAGGCAAGTGGGACTGGTTTAGTTTGGAATCCTGGTTGGCATGGACGAATTGGACCGAAGTGTCTGTTTCTGTGCTGTATACCTTTACTGAAACCGGTAGAATTCTGAAAGGGGCTTGACAGGATAGATGCAGATAAAATGCTCCTTTGTGGAAAGGGTCATAGAAGTGTGACAATGTGGAAGCAGGCCATTCAGCCCATCTGTTCCTCTCTGGCCCTCTGAACAGTATCCCATCCATACCCAACCCCTTACTCCATATTTCCATGGCCATTCCACCCTAACCTGTACATCCCTGGTCACTATGGGTAACTTAGCACGGCCAATCCTCCCTAACTTCTACACCCGAATCTATAACTTACCTTCTCAAGAATGTAATTTAAATGCAGAGCTTTACTAAGAAAAATGTCAGTCTGACTCAACATTGGGAAACAGACAGAATTCACACTTATTGTCTCTTAAAGGGATATTTCTGCTTATAAATAGGGCAACGTCTCTTCGAAATGTAAATTCACTTAGATATAACTGCGTCACTTTACATATTAAGATATCCCTTTGAATGTGCCCACACCCCTTTGAAATGTAATCTTGTCCATTTAAACCTCTTTATTTGCAGAAATAGCCCGTTAAAATGTCCATGTCCCTTTAAAATGCAGATTGCCCCCTTTAGATATGACGCCGTTCCGTTAGATGTCGGAATATCTGTTTAAATTGAGCCGTGAGCTTTCCCAATGTAGACAGGGCTCCTGGAAACGTGGCAGTGTCCCCCCTGCAGCTGCAGAGCGAGACAGGAGAGTTTGTTTTTGTGAATGAGCAGTTGTAGCGCGAGGGGGCTGTTGCTTGGTGACGGTGAGGCTCCCCGGCCCCGCCCATCCCCCCGTGCAGACGTCACGCGGGGGCGAAGGCGGTTGGGAGGAGAAGTCGCTCGAGCAGGGAAGCGGCGGGAGGGCGGCCGTTAGGAAAATGGCGCCGTGCGGCCCGGGGCAGACACCCGTCACTGGGCACCGCCGCCTTCCTGGCGCAGCTGCTGTGTCACGGCCACACCGGCCGGCTGTACAGCAGGCAGGAGCCGGTGAGCATTCTGGAGGCGGATGGGGTTAAGGGCCTGCTTGGGAACTCGTCGGCCGCCTGGGTGGTGGAGTTCTACTGGTCGTGGGGCGGCCCCTGTGTCAACTATGGGGCCACCTGGAAGGTACTGGGCCCGGGAGGTGAAAGGTGAGGCAGGTTGGGGGGACGGGGACGGAGGGGAAGGAATGTGGGGCCTGTCCTGTCATAGTGACATTTTATACTCACTTTCCATCTGCTTTTACTGGGGCTTGTGCTGTTTGCCCCTCACTGTGTGTTTAATCCTTGTGCTGTTTACCCTTTGCTGTTACTTGTGCAATTGCTGAGGTTAGTGTTTAAATACTACTGAAGGAGATTATGCACCAGCATGTAAATGTTCCTCAGTCATTGAAGGGGCAGGACCTGTTGAGAATGGTTCGTAAAGAATGTGGTGCACTAAGCCCTGTTAACATGGATATAGTTTGTTATTTGGAATAGTAGACTTTATTATTTAGAGTCACAGACCCATTTGGTCCAACGTGTCCATGCCAACCAGATATCCTAAATTAATCCAGTCCCATTTGCCAGCACTTGGCTCATATCCTACTAATCCCTTCCTGTTCATATATCCATTCAGATGTGTTTTAAATGCTGTAATTATACCGGCCTCCACTACTTCCTCTGGCAGTTCATTCCATACATGCACCAGCCTCTGCATGGAAAAGTTGCCCGTTCGGTACCTTTAATATCTTTCTGCTCTCACCCTAAACCTATGCCCTCTAGTTGTGAACCTCACCCCTACACTGACGAAAAGACACTTAAAAAAAAGTTGAGCAACCAGACAAAATGCAAAAGCTATAAAATGTTGAGCCACATTGGATAAAAGAACTGTGGCTCTACCCTTTATTTCTCCTCTTGGCATTTGAACACTTAACATCTGTCAATAACACCAGCATCGCCACAGAGCACATTGTGTCTGTTCCGTGGTGTGAACAACAGCACGCTTGCTCACTCGTGTCACCAACACATTGTCCATACTCCTCGCTATTGGCAGAAAAGGCGACATCGCTTATCTCTGTTCCTAAAGGTCTTCCTTTTATTCTTAAAGCTGTGTCCTCTGGTCCTAGTCTCTCCTACCAATGGAAACATCTTCCCAATGTCATTGCACTGTGGGGATGAAGCCCTACCCTGTTCGGTAACTTCTGGTAGGTGAGACTAGGCCTCAAGGTTAGAGGGAGGAGCTTTCAGACAGAGATGAGGAGGAACTGCTTTTCCCAGAGGGTCGTGAATCTATGGAATAGTCTAGATTAGAGTGGTGCTGGAAAGCAAGTCAGGCAGCATCCGAGGAGCAGGAGAATAGATGTTTTGGGCAAAAGGCCTTCATCAAAATTATGGAATACTCTCTGGCCAAGGAAGCAATAGAGACAGCTTCATTAAGTATATTCAAGACACAGTTCGGTGGGTTTTTGCCTGGTAGGGGAATTAAGGGGTTCCTTGTGACAGTGCAGGGAGGAGGTGATGAGACGATGGATAGATCAGCCATGATCTTAATGATCGTGGAGCAGGCTCACTTGTACCAACTGGAGTGAATCCAGGGAGGGAGCAGATTTTACGACCTCAGGTATGTGTCTTGGATACCCGGGTGAGGAGAGACATAAGGACAGGCTGGGACTGTTTTCCGTAGTGTGCCAGAGTCTGAGGAGTGACCTTATACGCTTTTATATCGTCATGAGAGACATGGATAGGGTAAATAGACATGGTATTTTCCTTTGGATGGGGGAGCCCAGAACTAAAGGGTAATAAGTTTAGGATCAAGAATGTGGTGTTGCAGCAAGTCAGGCAGTATCCGAGGAGCAGGAAAATCAACGTTTCGGGGGAAAAGCCTTTCATCAGGAAAGTGTGTGTGTATGTGAGTTGGTGTATAAGACTGTGCGTCAGTGAGTGTGTATTTGCATGTGTGCATGCTTGATAAAGTGTGATTGTGATGGAGAATGAGAGGTTGGTGTATGTGTATTTCTGAGAGAGAGTGTGTGTATGAGAGAGGTATGGATATAAGTGAGGGTTTGCAGTTAACTAAAATAAAGGAGGGCAGGACTTGTACAGGTAATGTTAGGGCCTGGGTCGTGTTGTAGAACAGAGACCCGGGGGTGTTCGGGTTCGTTGTTCTTGAAAGGTGCATCACTGGTAGACGGGGGTGAAGAAGGTGTTTCGCACACTTGCCTTCATTGTTCACATAGGTAAAACCTACCTCTTGCAAAAATGCCATCCTGTATTTCTAATTCCTCTGCCGTATCTGCTCCCAGGAGGACCAGTTCCACCACAGAACACACCAGATGTCTTCCTCCTTTAGAGACCGCAATTTCCCTTTCCACGTGGTGAAAGATGCCCTCCAATGCATCTCGTCCACATCCCGCACCTCTGCCCTCAGACCTCACCTCTCCAACCGTAAGAAGGACAGAACTCCCCTAGTGCTCACCTTCCACCCTACCACCTTCACATAAACCAAATCATCTGCCGACATTTCCGCCACCTCCAAAAAGACCCCACCACCAGGGATATATTTCCCTCCCCACCCCTTTCCACCTTCCGTTCCCTCCGTGACTACCTACAACCCACCCTCCCATCCTGGCACCTTCCCCTGCCACCGCAGGAACTGCAAAACCTGCGCCCACACCTCCTCCCTCACCTCCATCCAAGGCCCCAAAGGAGCCTTCCACATCGATCAAAGTTTTACCTGCACATCCACTAATATCATTTATTGTATCCGTTGTATTGTAAAGTTAACTCACTGTTAACTTTAGCTTGGTAGTACACTTGAATTTTCTTCACTTTATTATGGGGTGCCTGGGTCGAGGGTGGGGCACTGGTCGGGAGAGGATATGATGGGTTTTCGGAAAGGAAGTGATTCCCCCGGAAACGAGGGGGAAAATCTCCGTTTAAATATGTTTTTGTTTTTTTATTTAGAAATAGTTTTTTATTATATTGTGAATGTATTAAAGAATCTCTATTTTTGTGAATTTTCTATGGTCTATGCTTGTGGTGTTTTGGATGGTGTTTCTCCTCCGGGGGGGTCTCGGACTTGCCTGGACGATTATGGTGAGTCATTTGATTAAATGGTGCACCTGGAATGTCAAGGGGAGTAATTCTCCAATCAAAGGGAAGAAAATATTACCAAACCTCAAAAAAGAAAGGGTTGATATAGCTCTCCTACAGGAGACCCATTTATTGGTTAAAGGACGTTTGAAATTACAACAGGGTGGATTTGATCAGGCCTTCTATTCTTCCTTCAGCTCAAAAAGTAGGGGAGTAGTCATTCTTATTTGGAAGAATCTCCCTTTCAAAATCCTAAGTCAGATAAAAGATGAATCTGGACGATATATAGTAATTAAAGCCCTTATAAATGGAGAGGAATATGGGATTTTAAACCAGTATTGTCCCCCGGCACATCCTTTCAAATTTATAATGGAAGCTTTCTCCAAACTGATGGCTCTCGGTGCTCGTCATACAATTATAGGGGGAGACTTGAATTGCATTATGGAGCCGGAAATAGACAGGATACCCAAGAGTACTGCGGGTGTATCCCCCAGATCTAGACAATTGGCGGATTTGAATCAAGAATTAAGATTAATAGGTGTGTGGAGGTGTCTCCACCCGCAAGGCAGAGATTTCTCTTTTAACTCTAATCCACATAAATGTCACACTAGAATTGACATGTTTTTTGCCCCCTCGACTTTTTTAAATTCTATATCATCCTGTAAAATAGGTGATATGAAAATTTCTGATCACGCTGCTGTGTACATGGAAATCAAGGCTAGGAACAATGAGGCATTCCCCTGACATTGGCGTATGGATTCCTTCTTAATGAAGGATAGTAAATTTGCAAAATATTTTTCTCAAGAATTTAAAGCTTTCTTGGAAATTAATTCAGGTACGGCCAGTAACCCGTCAATGATGTGGGAGACTATTGAAGCTTATGCGCGAGGTCTGATCATTTCATACTCGGTGACCCAGAAAAAGTTAAAGGGAGAACAACAGCGTCTACTTGCTGCTCGCTTAAAAGCAGCTGAAACAGCATACGCTGACAGACCTTCTATTGCCAAATTACAAAGGATAATGGTCCTTAGGACAGCTCTGAATACCGCGCTCACCCAAACGGCAAAGAGGGAAATATTATTTGCAAAACAAAGATTATATGAATTTGGCAATAAACCTGGTAGATGCTTAGCATTTCTCGCAAGGAATAAAAGGGCCCCTCAAGCTATCACGGCTATCAGGGAAAGTGCTGGTACTCTGATTCACGATCCTAAAAGGATCAACACAATCTTCAGAAAGTTTTATTCTGATCGCAGGATTGTGAAGATAGAGCCAGGAGGATGCAGTCCTTTTTTAAAAGCCTTTCCGGACTTAACCCCGGAACAGGTTGTTTTAAAAAATTCTCAAGGTCAGGTTCGTAGGAGAGTAGTCTGACACAGAACAAACAGCCAAGAGGCGAGTCTGCTAGAATATAAGTGTTTTATTCCCCGCAGCGTCGCCACAACCAGGTCTCGTACTTACAACGGGTCTGGTTTATACTCACTCTACGTGTTACCGGAACTGGGAGCCGTCAGTTCTCGTAGAGCGGTTGCCAACAACCCACGCTCGGCGGTTAAACGTAACCCCGGAGCAGACTCGCCGAACTGGAGACTTTTCCAGCTGATATACTCTTTTCCAGATATAAACATTCATGTGAACAGCAGAGCAAGGCTAAAAAACACATTCCATTCTGGTTACATACAGATAAGAAGATTCACACGGGGAGGTGTGTAATAAGATTCACACGGGACTAAGCAACACCTCCATTCCGGTTAGATTCACACATGTATTGGGACATAATTTTAACCCTTTCACCACACAGGTATCGGTCCTGAATGCTCCCCTAACAACCCAGGAAATACTTGACGCGATCAGGCAACTTCAGAGCGGTAAGGCACCTGGCCCAGAGGGCTTTCAGGTTGAATTTTACAAAGAGTTCACAGGAGTATTAGCTGGCCCACTTATGGACATGTATAACTACTCATATAAGTCAGGGCTGCCTCCTGCCTTCACTGAAAGAGGTGAATATCTCCCTTATTCTCAAAAAAGGAAAGGATCCAGAAGATTGTGTGTCTTGCTAACTGTAGATTTTAAAATTCTCTCTAAAACATTAGCATTGAGGCTAGAGATATGGGTCTCAACACTGTATAATGATCCCAAAGCAGTTGTGATCACCAATGAATTAAGTTTGGATAGCTTCAGTGTGGGTCGGGGCTGCCGTCAGGGATGTCCTCTCTCACCGTTGCTATTCGCGCTAATAATTGAGCAAATGGCGGAAGCTATCCGGGCTGACTCTAATATAACGGCCCCGAGGGTTGGTACAGGTTAAACATAAAGTTACCCTATATGCAGATTATGATCTCCTTTTTCTTAGTAATCCTCTGATGTCCGAGCTTCACTTAATCCAAGTTATTAATACATGTAGTGCATTTTCAGGCTACAAAATTAATTTTTCAAAATCAGAGGCCATGCCTCACTAGTATGTCCCACTTATTGGACGGAGGGTTTCTTATACTTAGGCGTTTTTATCACCGCAGTATTTGGCCAGCTATACAAGGTCAATTTTGTGCATCTATTGAAAAGGGTAAGACAGGGTCTTCAACGTTGGGGAAACCTTCCAATTTCCTGGCTCGGTAGAATAGCCCTAATTAAAATGAGTGTCTTACCCCGTCTCTTATACCCTATGAGAATGCTTCCGGTGATACTGCCGAGGCTGGCACTGCGCAGATTGTATGGTTGGCTGGGTTCTTTCATTTGGAATCCTAGACGGCCCTTCATTAAGTTAAGGAAACTACAGCTTCCACAGGCAAGGAGGTCGGGCTGGACTTTCCAGACTTTAGGAAGTATCAGTTAAGTTCCTTGTTAAGCTACATAGCCGATTGGGTCACGTCTAACCCGCAATCAATCTAGATGGACATCAAGGCTTCTCAAGTACAGTGCCCTCTTATTAACCTCTTATTTTTAGATCAGATGAAAATCATTACGGACCACTGTAGAAACCCTACAGTACTAAACACAATTAAAGCTTGGAATATAATGCGGCAAAACGAGGGTAATTCACATAAAACATCCCCCTATACTCCTATAGTGGGGGCATGGGGTTTTCAACCGGGGCTTACAGATGCCATATTCAAATCCTGGAGATCCAGGGGTATCTCCTGTTTAGGGGATCTGTTTGAGAAGGGGGTCCAGATGTCTTTTGAACAGATGCATCAGGAATTTGGATTACCGAATGGAGACCTCTTTTTCGATACTTCTACATTTGAAATTACATACAGAAGACGACTACGTTATTAGATGTTCTTTATAAATCAGATAGAGAACGTAGAGTGTTGTGGCCAATAGGTGTACCCTCGGTCAGCACTCTTTATCATTTATTACGTGATGAAGTGTCGGAAGATATGGACCATCTGCTTAGAACATGGGATCAGGATTTGGGGCTGGAAATTTCTACAGATATGTGGAATGACATCTGGGAAAATGCCAAAAAAAAATCTCCATTTGTAGCAGAACCCAGGCCATTCAGTTAAAGATACTTCATAGGGCCCATATGGCACCGGAAAGATTGGAGATGCTCCTGTCCTAAATTTTGCCAATGTGTCCCAAATGTAAAGCAGAGGTGGGCATTCTTACACACCGCTTATGGACATGCCATAAGATCTTCAAATACTGGACCAAAGTAGTAAACGCCCTGACAGAAATCTTGGGAATGGAAATTACAGTAGATCCAGTATCTCCTCTTCTGGGCTACTCGAGCTTACCTTCTCTGGATGTGCACGGGAGGAAATTATTTTCCATTCTCTCCTTCTATGCAAGAAAAAATATCTTAGTAAACTGAATTGGCACAGATTAATCATGGAATGTATTCCCCTCGACTTCCTTACAAATATGGTGCACCAAAAAACTGAATTATTCTATAAAATATGGCAGCCCTTTTTGAATTTCATAGATACAGATATTTCGGCCATTCTTTCAAGGGCTTTCATTTAGTTGAGGTAACAGTTCTGGCTGGTCCGGGGTCCCTTGGGAGAGGAATCCCGCATGAATACGGGTTTTATTACGACTTGATGTTAACTCATCCCGAGCATGTACTTCACTACTTCATTGCTATGTTATCCTTTTTTCTTTTGAATAATGTAAGATATTTGATCATACACTCTGGTTAGTTATAGGTTAGGTTAGTAGTTGAGTTTTGTCTTTTTCTTCTCTGTATCTCTTCTTTTTGTTTGACAGGTTTTGGCTATTTATTTAAGATTTAATTGTATATTAGTGTTTGTACTTGGTTTTTTTTATTTGTAAACTTGTAAAAACATGTTAAATTTTCAATAAAAATATCTATAAAAAAAAGGTTCATCTGTACAGATGCATGAGTACGTGGAGAGCAGAGGGATACAGATTCAGTAATTGCGCGATAGGTTTAGACAGGGGATTTGGATCGGCTTAGGCTTGAAGGGCTGAAGGGCCTGTTCCTGGGTTGTAAATTTTCTTTGTTCTATGTTGAGGTTGTACAGGATGTTGGTGAGGCCATTTTGTTTAGAGTACTGAGTACAGTTCTGGTCACCCTGTAATAGGAAGAATACTATTAGAGGGGGTTCGGTAAAGATTTACTTTGATTTACGTTGCCAGGAATGGAGGGTTTGAGTTATAGGGAGAGGCTGGGACTTTTTCACTGGAGTGGAGGAGGTTGAGGGATGACCTTATTGAGATTTGAAAAATCATGAGGGGTGAGGGTAAGGAGAATAGCGAGGAGCATGCGCGGTTATGTCGAGCTGGGGGTGGGGAAGTGAAACAAAATTGTGGCTCTACCCTATTTTCCTCCTATTGGCATTTGGCCAGTTGAATCTGTCAGTTACACCAGCATATCTACAGAGCCTACTGCGCGTGCCCCTCGGTGTCAGGAAAAGACTGCACATGCTTCTATCTGTCTGTAAAAATGGTGCATGAATTTCATTTGCCGGCCCAATGAGGAGCACTGGAACACCGGAAAGAGCCTGGTCCTCCTACCATTCAGAACAGCCCTATTGTCTGAATCCGAGACGTCGATTTTCCTGCTCCTCGGATGCTGCCTGACGTGTGCTTTTCCAGCACCACTCTAATCTTGACCCATGAGCTTCTGAAGCTGCTGCTGCTCCTCTCTCTCTCTCTGAATGAAGATTGAGATTCATCCAAGACTGTAATTTCCTTCCTCTGTCCAACAGCACTCTCTTCTCTCACTGCCTTTTCTATTTCTTTTATTTTCATGCTGGGATCCAATTGTTGACTTGCAGCAACTGAAAAGAAAGGGAGTGAATCCAGAAAGAGGACAGACTGTGGAAAAGCTGGTCTAGGTCTGTGCCTCAAACACATGGCAAATGCAGTACCACAGTGTGAAGTTATAGCCTTTGCTGTGGAAAAAAAAAAGCAGAAATGAGGTGTATTGTTTAAATGGTGATATATTGGGAAGTGGAGAAAGTGAGGACTGCAAATGCTGGAGATCAGAGTCAAAATGTGTGTGGCGTTGGAAAAGCACAGCAGGTCAGACAGCATCCAAGGAGTAGGAAAGTTGACGTTTCAGATACGAGCCCTTCATCAGTAATGATGTGTGGATGTGCAAAGGGGCCTCAATGTCCTCCTACACCAGTCACTGCCAGTTGTCAGACAGGTGCAGCAAGCAATCAGCAAGGCAAGTGGTATATGAGCAAGAGGAATTGAGTTTAGAAGTGGGAGTGTCATCCTGCAGTTAGGGGGTCATGGAATATATTCAAGGCTGAGTTCATATCACTTTTGAACAACAGAGAAGTGGATGGTTCTTGGGGAAGGCAAGAAAATAGTTTTAAGGCTAGTATAGAACAGTGACAGTCATACAGCATAGAAACACACCCTTCTATTCATGCTGACTATATTCACAAATTAAACTAATCCCACCTGTCTGTGTTTGGCCCATATCCTTCTGAACCTTTCCTGTTCACGTACTTATCAAAATGTATTTTAAACATTGTAATTGTACCTGCATCCACCACTTCCTCCAGACATTCATTCCACACACAAACCATTTTTCTTTTAAATAAAGTGCTCCTCATGTCTTTCGACTTGTTCTACTCTCACTTTAAACATTTGCTCCCTAATCTTGAAATGACACCTGCCATTCACGTCACCTATACCCCTCATGATTTTTAAATCATTTTTAAACCTCTCGAAGGACACCTCTTAACCTCCGATGCTCCAGTGAAAAAAGTCCCAGCCTCTGCATCTCGATGTAGGGAGATCCATATCCATTTGTGATCTGTTCAATGCTCGTGCAGGCTTAAAAGACCAAATGGCCGACTCCTGCTCCCAATTCTCAGTGTCCTGGACAGCAAGAGGCTATAAGACATCGGAGAGAAAGTGAGGTCTGCAGATGCTGGAGATCAAAGTTGAAACTTTATTGCTGGAACAGCACAGCAGGTCAGGCAGCATCCAGGGAACAGGAGATTCGACGTTTCGGGCACATTCCTGAAGAAGGGCCTGTGCCCGAAACGTCGAATCTCCTGTTCCCTGGATGCTGCCTGACCTGCTGTGCTGTTCCAGCAATAAAGTTTCAACTATAAGACATCGGAGCAGAAAGTAGGCTATTCAGCCCATCGGGTCTGCTCATACCATTCAATCGTCGCTGATCAGTTTCTGAGCACCATTCTGCTGCTTTCTCCCTGTCACCCTCGATCCCCTCAATACTCAAGAACCTAGCTATCTAAGTCTAAATATCCTCAGTGACCTGGCCTCTGCAGTCTTCTATGCCAATGAATTCCATAGATTCACCACTCTGAAGAAGTTTCTCCTTATCTCCATTCTAAAAAGTCTTCCCTTTACTCTAAAGCTGTGCCCTCGGATCTTAGTTTCTCCTATCAATGGAAACATCTTCCCAACATCCACTCTGTCTAGGCTGTTCAGTATTCTGTATGTTTCAATTGGATCTCCCCTGACTTTGGCCCTGCTAATCAGCATGAACCAGACCCTTCAGGATGAGGTACAGCAGGGGATTAGGTTCATCAAATTGAAAATTGAGGGAGAGTGTGTGGGATGGAGATCTTCAGCTTCTAAGGAATAAGAGAGGAAAGAGAGTTCACTATAAATTAGAATTGATTGGATGGGCTGATAGGCTAAGGAGGGGCAGATGGAGTTGAACTTGGAGAAATGTGATGTGTTGCATTTTGGTCAAGCAATGCAGGCAGGACTTAGACAGGGGGAGTGTTGCAGAAGAAAGAGACCTTGGAGTGCATGTTCATAGTTCCTTGTAAGTGGAGTCGCAGATAGACAGGATAGTGAAGATGATGTTTGGTATGCTTTTCTCTATTGGTCAGAGCATTGAGTGAAGGAGTTGGGAGGACATATTGCGGCTGCACAGGACATTGGTTAGGCCACTTTTGGAATATTGTGTGTAATTCTGATCTCCATCCTATGGAAGGATGTTGTGAAACTTGAAAGAGTTTGGAAAAGGTTTATAAGGCTGGTGTCAGAGTTGGAGGGTTTGAGCGAGAGGGAGAGGCTGAATAGGCTGGGGCTGTTTTCCCTTGGTGTCGGAGGCTGAGGGGTGACATCATAGAAGTTTATAAGGGGCATGGATAGGGGTGAATAGTCAAGGTCTTTTCCTCTGAGTAGGGGAGTCCAAAACTAGAAGGCAGTGGTTTGAGCTGTCTCAATCAGATCCCCTCTCAGTCTTCTAAACTCAAGGGCATACAAGCCCAGTCGCTTCAGTCTTTCAGTGTAAGGTAATCCCGCCATTCCAGGAATTGACCTCGTGAATCCACGCTGCACTCCCTCAATAGGCAGAATGTCTTTCCTCAAATTTGGAGACCAGAACTGCATGCATTACTCCAGGTGTGGTCTCTCCAGGGCCCTGTACAGCTGCAGAAGCACCTCTTTGCTTCTATACTCAATTCCTCTTGTTATGAAGGCCAGCATGCTATTAGCCTTCTTCACTACCTGCTGTACCTGCATGCTGGCCTTCATTGACTGGTGTACAAGAACACCCAGATCTCTGTACTGCCCCTTTACCTAAATTGATTCCATTGAGGTAGTAATCTGCCTTCCTGTTCTTGCCACCAAAGTGGATAACCATACATTTGTGGGCGGCACGGTGGCACGGTGGTTAGCACTGCTGCCTCACAGCGCCAGAGACCCGGGTTCAATTCCTGCCTCAGGCGACTGACTGTGTGGAGTTTGCACGTTCTCCCCGTGTCTGCGTGGGTTTCCTCCGGGGGCTCCGGTTTCCTCCCACAGTCCAAAAGATGTGCAGGTTAGGTGAATTGGCCGTGCTAAATTGCCCATAGTGTTAGGTAAGGGGTAAATGTAGGGGTATGGGTGGGTTACGCTTCGGCGGGTCGGTGTGGACCTGTTGGGCCGAAGGGCCTGTTTCCACACTGTAAGTAATCTAATCTAATCTAATTTATCCACATTAAGCTGCATCTGCCATGCATCTGCCCACTCACCTAACTTGTCCAGGTCACCCTGTAATCTCCTAACATCCTCATCACATTTCACCCTGCCACCCAGCTTTGTATCATCAGCAAATTTGCTAATGTTATTGCTGATACCATCTTCTATATCATTAACATATATTGTAAAAAGCTGCGGTCCCAGCACGGATCCCTGCGGTATCCCACTGGTCACTGCCTGCCATTCCGAAATGGAGCCGTTTATCACTACACTTTGTTTCCTATCAGCCAACCAATTTTCAATCCAATGTAGTACTTTGCCCCCAATACCATGCGCCCTAATTTTACTCACTAACCTCCTATGTGGGACTTTATCTGGACTTTCAGAAAGCTTTTGATACACTACATCTACTGGATCTCCCTTGTCCATCTTCAGAGTTACATCCTCAAAAAATTCAAGATGATTAGTCAAGCATGATTTCCCTTCATAAATCCATGCTGACTCTGTCCTATCCTGTTACTACTATCCAGATGTGCCGTAATTTCATCCTTTATAATAGACTCCAGCATCTTTCCAACCACTGAGGTCAGACTATCTGGTCTATAATTTCCTGCTTTCTCTCTCCCACCTTTCTTAAAAAGTGGTATAACATTATCCACCCTCCAATCCTCAGGAACCGACCACGAATCTATCGAACTCTGGAAAATAATCACCAACGCATCCACGATTTCCCGAGCCACCTCCATCAGTACCCTGGGATGCAGACCATCAGGCCCCGGAGACTTATAAACCTTCAGACCTAACAGTCTCTCCAACACCAAATCCTGGCAAATATAAATTCCCTTAAGTTCAGGTCCTTCAGCCACTGTTACCTCAGGGAGATTGCTTGTGTCTTCCCCAGTGAACACAGATCTGAAGTACCCATTTAATTCCTCTGCCATCTTTGTTCCCCGTAATATATTCCCCTGTTTCTGTCTTCAAGGGCCCAATTTTAGTCCTAACCATTTTTTGCCTTGCACATACCTAAAAAAGCTTTTACTATCCTCCTTTATATTATTGGCCAATTTACCTTTGTACCTCATTTTTCCTCTGCATATTTCCTTCTTAGTAATCCTCTGTTGCTCTTTAAAAGCTTCCCAGTCCTCAGTTTTCCCACTTATCTTAGCTATGTTATACTTTTTCTCTTTTAACTTTATATGTTTCTTAACTTCCCTCGTCAGCCACGGCCACCCATGTCGCCTCCTGGGATCTTTCTTCCTTTTAGGAATGAACTGATCCTGCAACTTCTGCATTATATGCAGAAATATCCGCCATTGTTCCTCCACGGCCATCCCTGCTAAGGTATTGCACCATTGAACTTTGGCCAGCTCCTCCCTCATAGCTCCATATTTCCCTTTATTCAACAGAAGTACTGTCACTTCCGACTGTACCTTCTCCCTCTCAAATTGCAGATTGAAGCTTAATGTATTATGGTCACTACTTCCCAATGGCTCCTTCACTTCGAGGTCTCTGACCAATTCTGGTTCGTTACACAATACCCGATCCAGAATTGCCTTCTCCCTGGTCGGCTCCAGCACCAGCTGCTCTAAGAATCCATTTCTGAGGCACTCCACAAAGTCTTTTTCTTGAGGTCCAATACCATCCTGATTCTCCCAGTCTACCTGCATGTTAAAATCCCCCATTAGAACTGTAGTAACATCTTTAAGACAGGTCAATTTCAGCTCCTGATTCAACTTACATCCGACATCCAGACTACTGTTTGGGGGCCTGTAGATGACTCCCAAGAGGGTTTTTTTACCCTTAGTATTTCGCAGCTCTATCCACACTGACTCTACATCCCCTGACTCTAGGTCCCCCCGCACAAGGGACTGAATATCCGCCCTTACTAACAAGGCCACCCCACCCCGTCTGCCTGCCGGTCTGTCCTTACGATAGCACATGTAGCCTTGAATATTCATTTCCCAGGCCCTGTCCACTTGAAGCCACGTCTCAGTTATCCCCACAATATCGTATCTGCCAATTTCCAAAAGAGCCTCAAGCTCATCCATCTTATGTCTAATGCTTCGTGCGTTCATGTATAGTATTTTTAATTTGTTACTGCTCTCACCCTTCCCATCAACCCCTATTTCACTCAACCTTACAGCATGATCCCTTTCTGAGTTTTCTGCCTTATTGGTACAGTTGTGTTTCTGGACTTCTCTTGTTCTAACTTTCCCCTCAATTTCCTTTTTAACCATCTAGTTTGTCCCCTCCACCCCGCTACTTAGTTTAAATGTAGCGGTGCTGCAGTAGAAAACCTGCCTGCCAGAATGCTGGTCCCTAACCTATTAAGGTGCAAACCGTCTTTCTTGTAGAATTTATGTTTACCAAAAAATATACCCCAGTGATCCAAGAACTTAAATCCTTGCTTCCTGCACCAGTTCCCCAACCACACGTTCAAGTCCATTATCTCCCTGTTTCTGGCCACACCAGCACGAGGAACTGGAAGCAAACCAGAGATAACCACTTTGGACGTCCTGCTTTTCAGCCTTCTTCCTAGTTCTCCGAAGTCCCGCTGTAGTATGTTCCTCCTCTTCTTCCCGACATCATTTGTGCCGACATGTACCACCACCTCTGGCTCTTCACCCTCGTCCTTGAGGATTTCCTGCACTCTGTACACGATGTCTTTCACCCTGGCACCAGGAAGGCAACACACAATCCTTAAATCCCATCTGCTGCCACAAAAACCCCGGTCAGTTCCTCTCACGATGGAGTCCCCTATTACCACGGCTCTGTGCGATGTCCAACTCTTCCGCTCTGCCTCTGCGCCAACTTTTGATTGACAGACCTGGCCGCCTTGCGAACTGGCAGTGTCATCAGTCTCTAATGTTTCCAAAAGCTTCAACTTCTTCCTGACAGGTACTTCTCCCGGGGTCTCTTGCACCTGTCTCCTCTCTGCCTTCCTCATCGTCTGCTCTCTTCTGGTATGGTCAGTGTAATAACCTCACTGAAGGTCTTATCCAGAAAGATCTCGTTCTCTCGGATGAGCCTAAGGTCCTCGAGTTCTTTCATCAGCGCTGCAATATGCTCGGTCAATAGCTGAATGTGCACACACTTTCCACACATATACGAGCCAGACACACCAGAGTCGTTGACCTCCCACATCAAGCACGTAGCGCACTGAACCAGCTGGGCAGTCATGTCTTCACCCTCTTCAACTGTGGTGTAATCACTTCACTCAAACTTCTTGTCAAAGATTCCTGAGCTGAAGCCTCACTCTTCGATCCAAACTTCCTTAGACCCTCTTTTTGTGGCAAGTCTGTGGACCTGGGGTTTAGAACTCACCCACTCTAATAGCAATCACTTACCTTCCCGACCGGCTTTGCGCTCCGCCTGAACTTCCGCCCAGCTCCCGCCGCTTTCTGCTGTGAAAAGAAAAGGGTTTTGGTTAACTGATACAAATATTTTCCACTTGTCCAACAATCCAATATCAGCTGTTTCAGTCATTGAGATGGTTTTGATTCATCTACTAAATACTCTTATTAGACAATATTCATGACAATGTATGCGAGGTGATACTATATATGCAAGTTGTAGACAAGTAAAAAAGGCCGACCAGGCAAGGAAGTGGTTAACAAACACAGGGCATCCCTCTTCAGGTATGTTTACAAATTAAACACGCTTCAGATCTTTTCCTAGCTGCTTTCCGAAAATCTGGGTGCCACCAGGTTTGAGTATGTTAACAATAATGTACATCATCAACTGAAATAGGCAGCAACAAAGAATGAACACAAACCAGTCCAGCAGGGGTCACCCACATTTTGGTTTGAGTATTGAGGGCTTACCCTTTTTGAAACCCCTGTGATATCAGTACCATACCCAGGCTAATGTGCATTGAAACCAGATTACGAAGTGTTAACTTTTCTGCAAACTTCTGCCTGTGTGTCTCTCTGTAACATTTTCCAACTTTCTTCATATCTCAGTTTGTCAGCTCTTGTTTATTCCTTTCTCCCAAGGCTAATGAAGCACACGCTTTCCAGAACAGTCCAAATTAGGGAGTTGAGCCTCGTAAAGATTAGATTAGATAAGATTACTTACAGTGTGGAAACAGGCCCTTCGGCCCAACAAGTCCACACCGCCCCGCCGAAGCGCAACCCACCCATTCCCCTACATTTACCCCTTACCTAACACTACGGGCAATTTAGCATGGCCAATTCACCTGACCTGCACATCTTTGGACTGTGGGAGGAAACCAGAGCACCCAGAGGAAACCCACGCAGATACGGGGAGAACGTGCAAACTCCACACAGTCAGTCGCTTGAGGTGGGAATTGAACCCGGGTCTCTAGCGCTGTGAGGCAGTCGTGCTAACCACTGTGCCACCGTGCCGCCCACAAGTCCTGGCTATGACACATAGCTGCCTAACCAAGTATGCAAACTCTCAATATCTGTAAGCCGTTCCATTTGCAACTCGAACACTCTTTTCAAAGTAAGTTGTTCGTGTCTCTGCATGAGTCCACAACCCGGTGAAATACAACGGAGTCTTTAATGGTTGCCCAATGTGTCCTGTGCCAAATTCATTCAAGTCTGGATGTCCTGAAGCAAACAATTATACTTCAGATTTCTACGACCCAATTAAAACTAATGTTGAGCACTCTAATGGATCGGGGGCATTTTATATAAATAATTATTCCCTCCGGTGTGGAAACGGGCCCTTCAGCCCAAAAAGTCCACACCGATGCTGCGAAGAGCAACTCACCCAGACCCATTCCCCTACATTCACCCCTGACGAATGCACCTAACACTATGGGGCAATTAAGCATAGCAAATTCACCTCACCTGCACATCTTTGGGCTGTGGGAGGAAATCCGCTCAGACACTGGGAGAATGTGCAAATGCCACACAGACAGTTGCCCGAAGCGGGAATTGACCCAAATCACTCCAAAAGTTACTGCTTCCAAAAATAGACAAATTATTTTCCCTGGGATCGGGGAGTCCAGAACGAGAGGGCATAGGTTTAGGGTGAGAAGGGAAAGATATAAAAGAGACCTAAGGGGCAACCTTTTCACGCAGTGGGTAGTACATGTATGGAATGAGCTGCCAGAGGATGTGGTGGAGGCTGGTACAATTGCAACATTTAAGAGGCATTTGGATGGGTATATGAATAGGAAGGGTTTGCAGGGATATGGGCCGGGTGCTGGCAGGTGGGACTGGATTGGGTTGGGATATCTGGTTGGCATGGACAGGTTGGACCGAAGGGTCTGTTTCCATGCTGTACGTCTCTGACATTCCAAAAGTTACTGCTTCCAAAGAAGCCTGTTGGACTCCAACCTGCAGTTGTGTAATTTTAACCTTTATCCAGGTTAATAAGTGGATTAGCCATGCTAAATTCCCCATAGTGACCAGGGATGTGCAGGTTAGGGTGGATTGGCTATGCAAATTAGGCATAATGTGCATGACTCAGGGTGAAATGTCGAGCAGTGGGGATAGGGGTGTGGGTGTGACCCTTGGGAGGGTCGGGTCGGTGAGGCCGAGAGGCTTGTTTCCACACTCTGGGAATTCTCTGAAGAAGGGGTTTATGGAAAGTGTTGTCCTTCCCCTGCTGCAGGGCAGCGCATGCGCAGTGGCCCGCTGACGGTCTCGCCCAGTCCTCTTTCCGTCACTATTCCTGCCCCGCCCCTGGTTCCTTTATTGACGTCACAACGCGGAAGTCGCCCTGTCAAAGTGAGTCTCCCTCCCTCTGGGCAACTCTGCATCCTGGGAGGGAGGGAGAGATGGGAGGGAGAGATGGGAGGAGGGGAAATTGGTCACTTGTAGCAACTGGAGTGAATGCAGGGAGGGAGCAGACTCTGCAAACTCAGGTATGTGTCTTAGTTACCCGGGTGAGGAGGAACTGAAGAATCGAGTTGGGATGGCGGAGGGGTAGATAGTTTTTCTGTTTTTATGTTTAAAATGCACCCGATTCCCACCAATAACTGCAACAAGTACAGCACATGCAATATTCCTCATTGCAGCTTCAAGCCGGTTTGGCATCCTCTGTTCTTCCTCCACCTTGGCTCCAGCACATTCAGCTTCCTTCCCTCATTCCCATCCCCCCGCCCTGATGTTCCAAGCTGACCCTCAAAAGATCGGTTTGTGTCTCCATTCTTTTTTTGTGGGTTTTGAAAGCTTTCCCAATCCTCTAATTATAAGAGTTGGGAAGTTATGTTGTAGCTGCACCAGACATTGGTTAGGCCACTTTTGGAATGTTGTGTGCAGTTCTGGTCTCTCTGCTAGAGGAAAGATGTTGTGAAACTTGAGAGTGTTCGGAAAAGATTGACAGGGATGTTGTCAGGGCTTGAGCTGAACAGGCTGGGGCTGTTTTCTCTCGAGCGCCAGAGGCTGAGGGGTGACCCTACAAACTTTTATAAAATCAGGAGGGGCATGGATAGGGTAAATAGACAAGATCTTTTCCCTGGATGGGTCATAGGTTCAGGGTGAAGGTGAGATTTAAAAGGGGCAACTCCTATATTCAGCAGTTGGTGCGTGCAAGGAATGAGCTGCCAGAGGAAGTGGTGATGGTTGGTACAATTACAACATTGAAAGGCATCTGGATGGCTATTTGAAGAGGAAGGGATAGAGGGACATGGGCCAAGTGCTGGCAAATGGGACTAGATTGATTTAGGATATCTGGTCGGCATGAACAAGTTGGACTGAAGGGACTGTGTCTGTGCTGTATGTTTGTGATTCTGGCTTGCCACTAATGTCTGTATGCTCAGTTTCTCTCTGCTGTTAATGTAAATGCCATTGTTAGAATCAAAACTCACTTATAAATCGGAGACAAAGCCGTGGAAACAAGGACAATTTATTACAAACTTGCAAGTCCGGGCACCCCGCCAGCCTGGCAAAGAGTGCAAAGTTATGCAATCATTTTTATACGGTTTGTGTGTTGCAGGCTCACATCCCTTTCCCTATTCTTACCCTATCATAATCATTTATTTCATTTCATTCCCTTATTTGGACAAACCTTAAGATAATTACTTCACTTGTTTTTCTCTTTCCTTATCTCTGTACCAGGCTCCCCTTGGATGACTGCATTCTTTGTCTTGTTACTATAAGCTTTATTGTGAAAATGCCCTTACTTCTTCTTTTTGTGGTCAGCTACAACACTCCATAGTTATTTCCGAGCTTAAAACTATTTTCTTTAAAACTACTTCTTTAAAAGACCCCTATATTCATTAAAGTCTTAGCCTTAAGTATACTACATGCAACAAGAATTCCATGACCGTTTGTATAATGTCCCACCCCTCCCCATCTACAGAAATGACACTCCACTAGCTCTTACAACAACTACCTTTCTATATCGCCTGCAGCAAACTACATTTCTTATTTTCCACACCATGATGTCTCATTTTGCTCCCCACGTCCTGTCAATAGGTACACCTGGAAATGACTCTGTCAATCACACAAGCAATTGTCTATTCTTTGATACTGCCAGGTCGGTAGACTCTGATCAGCCCAGAAGGATGAGTACTCCTAGACCGCCAAAAGAATTCGCCGACTTTTACAGAGTTTGCAGAGAGCTTATGTACATTGTTTATAGTCAGACATGCAGCATGACCACATATTAACAACCAATCAGATCCCACAAAGTCCTTGTCCACTTTTGACTTAGCCTATCATAATTTCTTGTAAACAACCTGTTCTTGGAATTGTATTTGTCCTCTCTGGTGATTAGGGCTAAGCTGTTACTTCTGCAATTAATGGTTAGGTTCACATTGTTACTTCGGCATTTGCAATTTTTTTCACCGGATTTACGTCAGTCTATGGTTTCACATTTGTTCTGAGTCATGAGTATCTGCCTGACTCAGTTCCAACCGAGTTAGCCAAGCAGAAACCATTTTGTCCTACCTCCCAGATGCCCACACCCTCATTCCTCCCTTTGATCGCACCACGATAATGGAAAGGGAAGGCTAATCCAAACAAATCTATAATACAATCCCAATAAGGTGATCATCCCTTTCTTATTTCTCAGTTCCACCCAAATAACTTCCCTGGATGTATTTCCAGGAATATCCTCCCTTAGCACAGCTGCAATGCTATCCCTTATCAAATATGCCACTCCCCCTCCTCTTTTGCCTCCCTTTCTATCCTTCCTATGGCATTTGTATCCTGGAACATTAAGCTGCCATCCCTGAGCCATGTTTCAGTAATTGCTGTGATATCCCAGTCCTATGTTCCTAACCATACCCTGAGTTCATCTGCCTTCCCTTTTAGGCCCCTTGCATTGAAATAAATGCGTTTAATTTATTAGTCCTACCTTGTCCCTGCCTGCCCTGACTGTTCGACTCACTTCTGTTCTCAACTGTACCCGTCTCAGTTCGATCTCTTTCCTCACTATCTCCCTGGGTCCCACCCCTCCACCTTACTAGTTTAAATCCTCCCAAGCAGTTCTAGCAAATTTCCCTGCCAGTATATTAGTCCCCTTCCAATTTAGGTGCATACCGTCCTTCTTGTACAGGTCACTTCTACCCCAAAAGAGATTCCAATGATCCAAAAATGTGAATCCTTCTCCCATACACCAGCTCCTCAGCCATGCATTCATCTGCTCTATCCTCCTATTCCTGCCCTCACTAGCTCGTAGCACTGGGAGTAATCCAGATATTACCACCCTTGAGGACCTCCTTTTTAAAATTCTACCTAACTCTCTCTCTAATCTCCCTTCAAAGTCTCAACCATTTCCCTTCCAATGTCGTTGGTTCCAATGTGGACAATGACCTCCTGCTGGCCCCCCTCCCCCGTGAGAATATTCTGCACCCTGTCTGAGACATCCTTGATCCTGGCACCAGGGAAGCAACACACCATTCTGCTTTTTCTCTGCTGGCCACAGAAACGTCTGTCTGTACCTCGGACTACAGAATCCCCTAACACAATTGATCTCTTGGAAGCCGACGTACCCCTCGTTGCATTAGAGCCAGTCTCAATACCAGAAACTTGGCTGTTTGTGCTACGTCCCCTGAGAATCCATCACCCTCTACATTTTCCAAAACAGCAAAACTGTTTGAAATGGGTATATCCACAAAAGACTCCAAACAGGTATGCTGTTTTGGAAAATGTAGGGGGTGATGGATTCTCAGGGGAACGTAGCAATGCAAGGGGCCTAACAGGGAAGGCAGATGAACTCAAGGCATGGTTAGGAACATGGGACTGGGATATCATAGCAATTACGGAAACATGGCTCAGGGGATGTTCCAGGATACAAATGCTACAGGAAGGATAGAAAGGGAGGCAAAAGAGGAGGGGGAATAGCATTTTTGATAAGGGATAGCATTACAGCTGTGCTAAGGGAGGATATTCTTGGAAATATATCCAGGGAAGCTATTTGGGTAGAACTGAGACATAAGAAAGGGATGATCACCTTATTGGGATTATATTATAGACCCCCCCTCAATAGTCAGAGGGAAATTGAGAAACAAACTTGTAAGGAGATCTCAGCTATCTGTAAGAATAATAGGGTGGTTATGGTAGGGGATTTTAACTTTCCAAATATCAACTGGGGCTGCCATAGTGTTAAAGGTTTAGATGGAGAGGGATTTCTTAAGTGTGTACAAGACAATTTTCTGATTCAGTATGTGGATGTACCTACTAGAGAAGGTGCAAAACTTGACCTACTCTTGGGAAATAAGGCAGGGTAGGTGACTGAGGTGTCAGTGGGGGAGCACTTTGGGGCCAGTGACCATTATTCTATTCGTTTTAAAATAGTGATGGAAAAGGATAGACCAGATCTAAGAGTTGAAGTTCTAAATTGGAGAAAGGCCAATTTTGACGGTATTCGGCAAGACCTTTCAAAAGCTGATTGGAGGCAGATGTTCGCAGGTAAAGGGACAGCTGGAAAATGGGAAGTCTTCAGAAATGAGATAACAAAAATCCAGAGAAAGTATATTCCTGTCAGGGTGAAAGGCAAAGCTGGTAACTATAAGGAATGCTGGATGACTAAAGAAATTGAGGGTTTGGTTAAGAAAAAGAAGGAAGCATATGTCAGGTATAGACCGGATAGATGGAGTGAATCCTTAGAAAAGTATAAAGAAAGTAGGAGTATACTTAAGAGGGAAATCAGGAGGGCAAAACGGGGACATGAGAGAGCTTTGGCAAATAGAATTAAGGAGAATCCAAAGGGGCTTTGCAAATATATTAAGGACAAAAGGGTAACTAGGGAGAGAATAGGGCCCCTCGAAGATCAGCAAGGCGGCCTTTGTGTGGAGCCACAGAAAATGGGGGAGATACTAAATGAATATTTTGCATCAGTATTTACTGTGGAAAAGGATATGGAAGATATAGATTGTAGGAAAATAGATGGTGACATCTTGCAAAATGTCCAGGTTACAGAGGAGGAAGTGCTGGATGTCTTGAAACGGTTAAAGGTGGATAAATCCCCAGGATCTGATCAGGTGTACCCGAGAACTCTGTGGGAAGCTAGAGAAGTGATGGCTGGGCCTCTTGCTGAGATAATTGTATCATTGATAGTCACAGGTGAGGTGCCGGAAGACTGGAGGTTGGCAAACGTGGTGCCACTGTTTAAGAAGGATGGTAAGGATAAACCAGGGAACTATAGACCAGTGAGCCTGAGCTCGGTGGTGGGCAAGTTGTTGGAGGGAATCCTGAGGGACAGGATGTACATGTATTTGGAAAGGCAAGGACTGATTAGGGATAGTCAACATGGCTTTGTGCATGGGAAATCATGTCTTACAAGCTTGATTGAGTTTTTTTGAAGAAGTAACAAAGAAGATTGATGAGGGCAGAGCAGTAGATGTGATGTATATGGACTTCAGTAAGGCGTTCGACAAGGTTCCCCATGGGAGACTGTTTAGCAAGGTTAGATCTCATGGAATACAGGGAGAACGAGCCATTTGGATACAGAACTGGCTCAAAGGTAGAAGACCGTGGGTGGTGGTAGAGGGTTGTTTTTCAGACTGGAGGCCTGTGACCAGTGGAGTGCTACAAGGATCGGTGCTGGGCCCTCCTACGTTTTGTCATTTACATAAATGATTTGGATGCAAGCATTAGAGGTACAGTTAGTAAGTTTGCAGATGACACCAAAATTGGAGGTGTCATGGACAGCGAAGAGGGTTACCTCAGATTACAACAGGATCTTGACCAGATTGGCCAATGGGCTGAGAAGTGACAGATGTAGTTTAATTCCGATAAATGCAAGGTGTGCATTTTGGGAAAGCAAATCTTAGCAGGACTTATACACTTAATGGTAAGGTCCTAGGGAGTGCTGCTGAACAAAGAGACCTTGGAGTGCAGGTTCATAGCTCCTTGAAAGTGGAGTCGCAGGTAGATAGGATAGTTTGGTATGCTTTCCTTTATTGGTCAGAGTATTGAGTACAGGAGTTGGGAGGTCATGTTGCGGCTGTACAGAACGTTGGTTAGGCCACTGTTGGAATATTGCATACAATTCTGGTCTCCTTCCTATCGGAAGGATGTTGTGAAACTTGAAAGGGTTCAGAAAAGATTTACAAGGATGTTGCCAGGGTTGGAGGATCTGAACTGCAGGGAGAGGCTGAACAGGCTGGGGCTGTTTTCCCTGGAGCTGAGTCGGAAGCTGAGGGGTGACCTTATAGGGGTTTATAAAATTATGAGGGGCATGGATAGGATAAATAGACAAAGTCTTTTCCCTGGGGTTGGGGAGTCCAGAACTAGAGGGCATAGGTTTAGCGTGAGAGGGGAAAGATATAAAATAGACCTAAGTGGCAACCTTTTCACGCAGAGGGTAGTACGTATATGGAATGAGCTGCCAGAGGATGTGGTGGAGGCTGGTGCAATTGCAACATTTAAGAGGCATTTGGATGGGTATATGAATAGGAAGGGTTTGGAGGGATATGGGCCGGCTGCTGGCAGGTGGGACTAGATTGGGTTGGGATATCTGGTCGGCATGGACAGGTTGGACCGAAGGGTCTGTTTCCATGCTGTACATCTGTGACTCTAAATGCCCTTCAAGGTGGACCAGCCATCAACATCCTGTAGAGTGGCACCACCATCTTTGCAGCTCATCTGGTCATATTTATCATGGCCATCAACATGTGGGTGAGCCATGGGATTGCAAAAGGAGCATCTTCTGGGACAAATCTATATCACTAAGGGACCTCATAAGCCTAGCAATTAAATACCTAACAATACCGACAAACAGAAGAAAATTATTCTGACATACGTAGCTAAATTGATAAGCCAATTGTACCAAGAGCCCGATCCCCATTTTCCCCAACTGGTACCTTCGAGGAATACCTGGATCTCGTCTTGTATCTTAGTAATAGTGCGATCGGAAATGCCCATAATGCATTTATCTTGGACAATGGTGCAGACCGCACCTTCCTGGGCGAGTATATAGTCTAAGGCATACCAATTCTGCATAGAGTAAAGATGCAGATCTGATAATCCCAGTTTATTCTGTTCCAGAGCCTCTTTAGTCTTATTCCCGAGAATAGTCAGGCTGTAACAGCGGGAATTGTGGTTCTTTTGACTTATCACCCCAGCCGATTCTTCCAGCCCCCCGGTACTCGGTGAGGAGGGGGAGAAGGAGTGTTTGACCTTGAGCTATTTAAAAAGCAGCTACATTTTCTCTGCCTTTTTGCTGAGGGGATCTGAAGCTGTAACAAAGTTGGATCGCAATAAAGGTTACCTGTACTTACTCCTGGGCTCAGACTCTCAGTTGAGCTGCAAAGCTTTTTATTTTAAAGCTGTTCATTTGTTTCTGCCTCCTGCACTAAGTTTCGAATGTTGTGTATCAGATGTAAATTTTTCAGGAGTGCAGAGTTTGTCATTTCATCGCATTGTAAAGTTTACTGGCAGCACCGGGAGCTGGGTGCTGTGTTCAGTAGAAATAATGTGGAGGAGCCGGTGTTGGACTCGGGTGGGTAAAATTAAAAATCACGCAATACAAGGTTATAGTCCAACTGGTTTATTTGGAAATACTAGCTTTCGGAGCGCTGCTCCTTCGTCAGGTGGTTGTGGAGAATAAGATCATGATCACAATTTATATCCAAAGGAGTCTAGTGTCACAGAGATGTGATACATTAAACAATTCTAGATTTAAATCTTTTAGAATAGATTTCTGATCTTTGGTTTGTTAATCCCAGAACGTGTTTTAAATAGCATTCTCAAGAATGTAATTTAAATGCAGAGCTTTTCTAACAATGTCAAGTCTGACTCGACATTGGGACCCAGACAGAATTCACAACTATTGTTCGAAAAGTTCTGCATTGAAATGAAATATATCACCACCACCCACGGTGCCCCTGTGCATTCTCGCCTGCCACCCACTATGCCCCCAATCCACTGCCCTCCATGTTCCACAGCATTGTGTCCATTCCATCTCTCGCCCAACACCTCCATTCTCTCTGTCATGCCACCCTCTGCACCCTTGTCCATTTTCTCTCTCTTGTCCCCCTCCCTCAGCTCACCCCCATCCATTGTCTTTCCCTGCTGTGTGCCCCTCCTGCAGCCCTCTTTGATCGCTGTGTATCAAGCTGATGAAGAGAGAGAATGGATGCTGGGAGACAGGAGGGGCCAGAAATAGGTTATATTTAAAATTGAGAACAGGTAAAATTATACATTCAGAAACATTATTAAAGTCTGAAAGCATGTTCAATTTTTTAAGAGCTGCTGGAATCTTTCTGAAACTTGCACTGAAATATGTGCAGTTAGGCCACAGCTCAGGATAGGCTGGAAGGGGTGAATGGCCTGTTCCTAGTCTTGTGACATTGGTTCTGACGATGCAGAAATAGTCATAGCGTTGTATAGCATGGAAACAAACCCTTCAGTCCACGCCGACCAGATATCCTAAATTAACCTAGTGACCCATTCGCCAGAATTTGACCCATGTCCCTCTTAAACCCTTCCTATTCATATCCCCATCGAGATGCCTTTTAAATGTTGTAATTGTACCAGCCTCCTCCACTTCCTCTGGCAGCTTATTCCATACACGCACCATCCTCTGCTTGATAAGGTTCCCCCAACCCCCACCTTCCCTCTCTCCCTCCCAAGATGAAGAGTTGCCCAGAGGGAGGAGGTTTCACTCTGAAACTCAGAAGATCATTTCCACACAGTGACATCAACAATGGAGCAAGAGGTTGGGGCGAGGTGTCTGGGTAATGTGCTGGGGAAGGGGCAGGGCCAAGCTGAAGGCGGGCCCCCACACTGCACCTGCTGCACATGGCCGGCCGGATGGTCCGCACTGCCTTGCAGAGTTTGCAAAAATCCCTTCCCTTCAGAGAATCCTCACATTGTGGAAGCAGGTCACTCTGCCCAATGGGTCCACACTGACTCACCAAAGGGTAACTCACCGACACCCGTTCCCCTATCCCGATTGCTCGACATTTACCCCCAACTAATACACCGAACTGGGCAGTATGGGTAATTTAGCGCAGCCAATCCGCCCTAACCTGCACATCCCGGGGTACTATGGGTAATTTAGCATGGTCAATACATCCTTCACCTGGACTAACACCGGGTTAGAGTTAAGCAGATTTATTTGGAAGGGCTCCTATTTGGAGCGCTGCTCCTTCATCAGATGGTTGTGGAGAATAAGGTCATAAGGCACAGAATTTATGGAAAAATATTATAGAGTCCTGCCACTGAAATGATATCTTGACAAACCTGGATTGTTGAGTCTTTCATCTTTTAGAATGGGTTACAGGTATCATTAATGTAAATCTCAGAACTTCCTGTAAGGCACCTTCGAGAAAACATAAGGCTTTATAACAAAATGTGACATCTTAACTCAGACAATTCATTAAAAGAGTGAGGTCAGAGTCTGTGTGTATCCCAATCTTGAGTCAGACTGGTTCTATTTCCAAAATGCCAGAAGTTTCTCCTTGCCTCCATTCCCTTTACTCTGAGGCTGTGCCCACTAGTTCTAGTCTCTCGAGTCAATGGAAACTTTTTCCCACCTTCCATTCTTTCCAGGCCATTCAGTATTCATTACGTTTCAGTTAGAACCCCGCTGCTTGTGGGCCGATTAACCAGTGTCAACTGCATCCTTCAGGATGAGTTACAGCAGGGATTAGGTTCAGCAAACTGAGAATGGAGGGAGAGTGTGTGGGATAGAGATTTTCAACTTCTAAGGAATAAGCAAGGAAAGAGAGTTCACTATAAATTAGAACTGATCAGGTGGGCTGATTGGCCAAAGTCTGGTAGATGGAGTTTAAATCAGAGAAATGTGTGGTTTGCATTTTGGTCAAGCAATCCAGACAGGACTGACACCGTTAAGGGGAGTGTTGCAGAACAAAGAGACCTTGGAGTGCAGGTTCATAGTTCCTTGAAAGTGGAGTTACCAGTAGACAGGATAGTGAAGCAGGCATTTGGTATGCTTTCCATTATTGGTCAGTGCATTGAGTATAGGAGTTGGGAGGTCATATTGTGGCTGTGTAGGACATTGGTTAGTCCACGTTTGGAAGACTGCATTCATTTCTGGTCACCCGTTTACAGGAAAGATGTTGTGAAACTTTGAAAGGTGTCGGAAAAGATTTACAAGGCTGCTGTCAGAGTTGGAGGGTTCGAGCTACAGGGAGAGGCTCATTCAGCTGGGGATATTTTCCTGAGAGCATTGGAGGCTGAGGGGTGACCTTATAGACGTTCATAAGAGGCATGGATATGGTGAATATCCAAGGTCTTTTCCCCAAGGTAGGAGAGTCCAAAACTAGAAGGCATATGTTTGAGGTGAGTGGGAATTTTTAAAGGCATCTGGATGGGTACATGAATAGGAAGGGTTTAGAGGGATATGAGCCACATGCAGGCAAATTGGAAGTAGATTAATTTAGGATATCTGTTTGGCCGGACAAGTTGGACCAAAGGGTCTGTTTCCGTGCTGTATTACTCAAATCTTCTTTGGTGAAAGCAGAAGTGTGATTGTGAAGGCTGGAGTTTCAGAGCAGCTTTCAAAGATGTTTTGCCCTTAATGGGAGCAGAAGTTACAATGAAACCCTGCATTTGTGAGACAGCAACTGAGTGAGTGAGTACATCCAGGATTTTGGTGGAAAGTGGGAATTCATTGCACGGTGGGGATGAAGCTCAACTTATTGAGTCATTTCTGCTGGTGAGTGAAACCAAGTCTCAAGATTAGGAGTAGATTCAGGACAGAGATGAGGAGGAACTGTTTTTGCTGGAGTTTAGTGAATCTATGGAATTCTCTGCTCAAGGAAGCAGTAGAGGCAGCTTCGTTAAGTATGTTCAAGACACAGTTGGATGGGTTTTTGCAATGATAGGGGAATTAAGGGTAGTTGGGACAATGCAGGGAGGGGAGGATCTGAGACAATGGATAGATCAGCCATGATCTTAATGAATGGCAGAGCAGGCTGGATATGAAACTACAACCCTGCATTTCCCATGGCTAACCCACCTAACCTCGACATTATGGGCAATTTAGCATGAACAATCCAAATCAAGGCCAGTGAGCAATGTAGTGATGTGGGAAATGAATTTTAGAGAATGATAGGGACAAGGAGAGTAAATATACCAGCAATCAAAACTGGATTCTAAAGATCACAAAAATTGAAACCAGAAACGGTATTTGAATGTGTGCTGCATTGTAACAAAAGTGAATGAGTTGACTGCACACATTGAAGAGAATAATTGTGATCCGAGACTCCTTACAGAGACATGGCTTCAGGATGACAAGGATTGGATCCTGAATATCGAGGGTTTGGTCAAATGGGAAGCGAGGTAAAGGTATAGGGTTGGTGCTGCTAATGAAAGCACTGATCACAGGGTAGTCTGGTGTCAGCTCGGATTTCAGGTCCTGATTTCTTGGTCCTGTGCTGATCTCCCTGTTCCCACAGAGTAAGATATTGTTCTGATCTCCGCTTTGCTGGATTTCTGCTGAAGCTTTGTCCCCCCCTTTTTTTTTTCACTTTCCGGAACAATAAAGCATTCAGCCAATCAAGCCTCAACCCACAATCTCCCAGCCTGTCAACCATCCAGACACATAGTGTAATCATAGCAGGGAATCACATGACAAATGAAACCAAATTTGAAACAAATAGGTGCTCATGTTTAATGTTTGTTCATTCAGAAATGGGGGTCTCCCAGGATTCTGATTCTGTCCTACTTGAGGAATTCTCTCTCTCTTACATCTATCTATGAGAACCCAGCTATGATTTACAACAATATTTACACCAACAGAAGTAAGGCACCTGTTCTCAAATAGACATTTTATCTCTCATGCGTGCACACACACAAGTCCACAGGAGTGAATGTATATTTGCAGAGCTGAGCAGAAATGTCATTTCTTCAGCCAGAGAGTGGTGGGCCTGCGGAATTCATTGCCACGGAGTGCAGTGGAAGCCGGGACGCTAAATGTCTTCAAGGCCGAGATTGATAGATTCTTGTTGTCTCGAGGAATTAAGGGCTACGGGGAGAACGCTGGTAAGCGGAGCTGAAATGCGCATCAGCCATGATTGAATGGCGGAGTGGACTTGATGGGCCGAATGGCCTTACTTCCACTCCTATGTCTTATGGTCTTATGGTCACTTTGTTATTAAAATTATATGGAGAAGGTGCCTTCCAGGAAGACACGGGTGTGCATATTAATGATACCTGCAACCCATTTGAAAAGATGAAAGATTAACAATCCAGGTTTGTTAAATGTATCATTTCAGTGGTAGGACACTGTCCTGTTTTTCTATAAATTCTGTGTCTTATGATCTTATTCTCCACAATCACCTGATGAAGGAACAGCGTTCCAAAAGCTAGAGCTTCTAAATAAACCTGTTGGGCTATAACATGGTATTGTGATTGTTAACTTTGTCCAAGTTAGGGGGGATTGGCTATGCTAAGTTATCCATTGTACCCAGGGACGTGCAGATTAGGTGTGATAGTCAGTGAGTAGAGCATCAGGTGTAGGGGAATGGGTGTGGGTGGGTTACCCTTTGAGGGTTGGTTTGGACTCGTTGGGCTGAGTGGCCTGCTTCCACGCTGTGGGGATTCTGTGAAGGGAAGGGATTCCTGCAAACTGTGCACCTTGCCCTGACCCTTTTGTTTCGTCCCTTCTCCCTCCCCCTCCCTCACCCATTGGCGTCACAACACGGAAGTGGCCCTGTCAGTTTGAGTGAAACTCCCTCTCTTTGGGCAACTCTTCATCCTGGGAGGGACAGAGAGGGGAGGGGGGAAATCTATTCACTTGTGGCAATTGGAGTGAATCCAGGGAGGGAGCTGACGCTGCAAACTCAGGTATGTGTCTTAATTACCTGGGTGAGGAGGGACAGAAGGATGGGGAGGGGCTGTTTTCCCCATTGCGCCACAGCCTGAGAGGTGACATTATAGACTTTTATAAAATCATGAGCATGGATAGGATAAATAGTCAAGGTCTTTCCCTTGGGATGGGGGAGTCCCGAACTGGAGGGTCATGGGTTCAGGGTGAGGGCAGTGGGGAAATGTAAAAGAGACCTCAGGGGCAACGTTTTCATGAAAAGGGTGATGCGTATATGCAATGAGCTGCCAGAGGAAGTGGTGGGGGCTGGTACAATTCCTGCAGTTAAAAGGCATCTGGATGGGCATATGAATAGATAGGGATCAGATGGAGAGTGGCCAAGTGGTGGCAAATGCGACTGGAGTCAGAGATATACAGCACGGAAACAGACCCTTCGATCCAACTCGTCCTTGCTGACAAGATAGTCAACCCAATTTAGTCCCAGCTGCCGGCACCCGGCCCATATCGGGGCCAAGTGATGGCAAACGTGACTAGATTAATTTAGGATATCTGGGCAGGTTGGGCCAAAGAGTCTGTTTCTGTGCTGTGTGACTCTAATTGTCTTCAGTGAAAGCAGAAGTGTGGTCGTGAAGGCTGGACTTTCAGAGTATGTTTTGCCCTGACTGGGAGCAGAAGCGTTTGACTGAAGTGTGTCGGTGTTAATGCCTTGATGTCTCATTTTGCTCCCACCTTCCCGGGGTCGATAACCATTTTGTGTCTGGTCCTTCCTCAAGAAGCTGCATTGCAGGTTCACCCTGAATTGACACTTTTTTTGCTTCCCAAAATCAGATCTGCTCACTCTCAGCAGGATCCCAGTGTTGTGAAAGATATTAACTTTCAGGTGGAGTATCCAAAATTCAGAGAGATGTCAGTCTTGATGTTTTTGCTCATCTGCCCCTGTAAGATCCTGAATCAGCACCTTCAGGGGAATTAGTTAGATCAGAGTGAGAACAGAGGGGGAGAGAGAGTGGGATGGTGCTTTCAATTTTGTGGAATAACAAAAGACAAGAATATTCCACAGAAAGTAGAATTGCTTGTGCAGAATTTCTACCCTGCACTGACAGTGATGACTTTTGTAATCTCTTTTTAACAGTGTATTTGAAGATAGAAGTTTCAAAATCGACGCGTGAAGTCCTTATGCCCGAAACATTGACTCTCCTGCTCCTTGGATGCTGCCTGACCTGCTGCGCTTTTCCAGTACCACACATTTCGACACTGACTCTCCAGCGTCTGCAGTCCTCACTTTGACGTCAATGTCTGACAGTCACTCAATCCATCGGGACCGGAAACAATTTTCAACTGAGTCTGTGAGAAGGAGCAAAGCGTTTTGGTTCCTGTTTGAGTACATTTTCAGCATCAGTGGGACTGGATGAGAAACCCTACTGTTGCAGCGCATTGAGTGTGGGGTGTGTAGCAGCAGGAATTGACGGCAGGGAGGGACTGGAAACGTGTTTGTGTGCAGCTGAAGCTTCGGCCATGGAGAAACCCGAGGAATCCTGCCCTGTGGAGAAACGGTGGAAGTGTAGTGATGGCAGGAAAGGCTTCTGTTTCCCGTCTGCCCTGCAGATTCATCGGCGCATCCACACAGGGGAGAGACCATTCTCCTGCCCAGAGTGCGGGAAGGGCTTTGCACAGGCCTCCGCCCTGCTTAGGCACCAGCGGGCCCACACCGGGGAGAGGCCATTCCCCTGTCCCGAGTGCGGGAAGGCCTTCAGCAATTGCTCCGACTTGCTGAGGCACCAGCGGATCCACACAGGGGAGAGACCGTTCCCCTGCCCCGAGTGCGGGAAGGCCTTCAGCAATTGCTCCGACCTGCTGAGGCACCGGCAGGTCCACACCAGGGAGAGGCCTTTCAGCTGCCCTGAGTGTGGGAAGGCCTTCAGCGATTCCTACCGCCTGCTGAGGCACCAGCAGGTCCACACGGCGGAGAGGCCCTTCAGCTGCCCCGACTGTGGGAAGGCCTTCAACAATTCTTCAACCCTGCTGAAGCACCGGCGGGTCCACACGGGGGAGAGACCATTCCCCTGCCCCGAGTGCGGGAAGGCCTTCAGCGATTCCTCCCACCTGCTGACCCACCAGCAGATTCACACGGGGGAGAGGCCGTTCTCCTGCCTCGAGTGTGGGAAGAGATTTACCCAGGCCTCCAACCTGCTGACCCACCGGCGGGTCCACATGGGGGAGAGGCCGTTCAACTGCCCCGAGTGCGGAAAGGACTTTACTCGCTCCTCCCATCTCCGGAGGCACCAGCGAGTTCACATACCATTGCAGGGGGGATTGAAGGAGCGACGGCCGAGTGCCATTATCGACTGGACTATCAACCCAGTTCCAGAGATCCCGGGTTTGAATCCCACTGCAGCAGATGGCGCTATACAGGGTATGGGTTGAAATTGCTGAGTGAGTCAATACTTCCTCCAGGTTAAGGCTGTACCAAGGATCCAATTACAAAGGGACAACTCAGTGGTGACCAATAGTAAAGAAAGTGGTTGGGGGTGGGGTGGGGAGTGTGCGTGCTTTGACTTTGAGCTGTTTAAAAAGCTACTTTTTCTCGGCCTTTTTGCTGAGGGGATCTGAAGCTGTAATAAAGTTGGGTCGCAATAAAGGTTGCCTGAGCTTGCTGCTGGGCTCAGACTCTCATTGAAAGCTTTGAGCGCCAAGGGGTTTTTGTTTTAAAGCTGTCATTTCTTTCAGCCTCCTGCACTAACCTTCCAATGTCGCGTATCAGATGGAGTCGTGAATGAGCAGCCAGTATCGTGAGAACTTGTCAATTTTTCAGGAGTGCAGAGTGTGTCATTTTATCGGCGTTGTAAAGTTTCCTGGCAGCATCAGGAGATGTGGGCTGTGTTCACGAGAAATTATGTGGAGGAGCCGATGTTGGACTGGGCTGGATAAAGTTAAAAATCACACAACACCAGGTTATAGTCCAACAGGTTTATTTGGAAGCATGAGCTTTTGGAGCACTGCTCCTTCATCGGGTAACTGTGGAACAGGATCATAAGACACAGATTTTATAGCAAAAGATCACAGTGTCATGCAACTGAAATGACATATTGAACAAACCAAGATTGCTGTTAAGTCTTTCACCTTTTAGAATGAATTGCAGGTTTCAGTTCATTAATCTGTAAATCCCAGAACTACTATTAATTCACGTTCTCGAGATGGCTTAAGGTTTTTTTTAAAATAAGTGACATCTCAGCCCAGACAATGCATTAAAAGTGTGAGGTTCGAGTCTGTCAGTATCCCAATCTTGAAACTAAAACCAGTCTAATTCAAAGTAGGAATTTATAAAATATTACACTGATTGACTGCCTGCAGTTTGTGCACTTTTTGAGCAAAGTAGAAATATCTGCAACCCAATCTGAAAGTTGAAAGGCTTAACAATCCAGGTTTGTTCAATATATCATTTCAGTGGCAAGACACTGTAATGTTTTTTCTATAAATTCTGTGCCTATTCTCCACAACCACCTGATGAAGGAGCAGCACTCCAAATGCTGGTCCTTCCAAATAAACCTGTTGGATGATAACCCGGGTTTGTGTGATTTTTAACTTTGTCCAGTTTAGGGTGGATTGACCGTGCTAAAGTACCCATAGTGCCCAAGGAGGTGCAGGTTTGTGTGGATTGGCTGTGCTAAATTATAGTGTTCAGGGATGTGCAGGTTATGGTGAATTGGCAAGGCTAAGTTACCCATAGTGAAGATCTTGACCTCTCTTAAGGGGCCTTTTGGTTGGAGATTGGTCAAAAGAATCAATTAAATGCAGTCTGTACAAAGCAAGGTTATCAGTTTAATAAGGCAGCTTGACGCAATTCTGTCCAGCAACACAGTGATTAAAGCTTCTGTGTTCCATGGCGATGTTGCGTGATTACATTAGAAAATTACACATTATTTATTTGTGCTTTTTTTAACAGTACAGTCTTAATTACAAAAGACCAATCAAATGTAAAAAGGTGACATGATTTACAGTAGGTTAATCCAATGTTATTTCCTGGGAAAGGGGTCTTAAGTACGTAAATCATCATGCCATGGTAGCAGTTCAAGGTTAGTTCAAATGGTCAATCAATGTGTCAGTGTTCATTTTAAGAAAAGTCCATTGTCCTCTTATCTTTGGATTTAGCTTAATTCTGCAAAACAGCAGGACAAGTTCAGAGTTCAATCATTATTCTCAGCCATTTTGTTGTATTATTTTAAATTGAAAAGCCATTTTGTGGTTAGTAAAAATCTACATATACTTGTTGCATCTGACAATAACCTAAATTCAAATTTTAGATCCTCACCTGAAGCATCAGAGTCTGAGGGGGGGTATAGACGTTTGTAAGAGGCATGGATATGGTGAATACCCAAGGTCTTTTCCCCAGGGTAGGGGAGTCCTACCCTGTTTGAGGTGAGAGGGGAATGATTTCAAAGGGATCTGAGGGGCAACTTCAGGCAGAGAGTGGTACATGTATGGAATGAGCTGCCAGAGGGAGTGGTGGTGGCTGGTACAATTACAACATTTTAAAAAGCATCTGGATGGGAATATGAATAGGAAGGGTTCAGAGGGATATGGGCTACATGCAGACAAATGAGACTAGATTAGTTTAGGATATCTGATTGGACGAATTGGACCAAGGGTCTGATTCCGTGCTATATGACACTAGCATTAATTGTCTTTGGAGAAAGCAGAAGTGTGGTTGTGAAGACGGGACTTTCAGAGCAGCTTTCAAAGATGTTTTGCCCTTACTGGGAGCAGAAGTTGTTACAATGAAGTCTTTCATGTGTGAGACAACAACTGAGTGAGTGAGTACATCTGGGATTTTGGTGGAAAGTGGGAATTCATTGCACTGTGGGGATGAAGCCGTGTCCTATCCAGTCATTTCTGCTGGTGGGTAAGACCAGGCCTCAAGATTAGGGGGAGTAGATTTAGAACAGAGATGAGGAGGAGACAGTGAGGACTGCTGCTTTTCCTGGAGTGTAGTGAATCTAGGGAATTGTCTTCATGAAGTATATTCAAGACACAGTTGAATGGGTTTTTGCATGGTAGGGGAACTGAGGTTAGTTGGGGCAATGCAGGTAGGAGGAGCTGAGATGATGGATAGGTTGACCATGATCGCAATGAATAATGGAGCAGGCTAGAAGGGCCAAATGGCCAACTCCTGCTTTTATTTCTACGAAACTATTTCCCATAGCTAACCTACTTAATCTGCACATCACTGGGCACTATGGGTAATTAACATGATGAATTCACTCTAACCTGCACCTACCTGGACACCATGGGTAATTTAGCACAGCCAATCCAACCGAATCCGCACAACACTGAACACTGGGTAATTTAGCATGGTCAATCCACCCGAACCTGGACAAAGTTAAACATCACACAACACCAGGTTATAGCCCAACAGGTTTATTTGGAATTACTAGCTTTCAGAGCACTGGTGGTTGTGGAGTATAAGATCATAAAGCACAGTGTCCTGCCACTAAAATGATATATTGAACAAACCTGGATTGTTACCTCTCTCATCTTGTACAGTGGGTTGCAACTATTATTCGTATGCAAATTGTGATAACATAAGGTTTTATCACAAAAGGTGACATCTGGGCTCACTGGTTCGCACTGCTGCCTCACAGCCCCAGGACCTGGGTTCGATTCCAGCCTCTGGCGACAGTCTGGGTGGAGTTTGCACATTCTCCCCGTGTCTGCGTGGGTTTTTTCTGGGTGCTCTGGTTTCTTCCCACAATCCAAAAATGTGCAGGTTAGGTAAATTGGCCATGCTAAATTGCCTATTGTGTTACATGCATTAGTCAGAAGTAAATACAGGGAATGAATCCTGGTGGATTACTCTTCGGAGTGTCGGTGTGGACTTGTTGGTCCAAAGGGCCTATTTTGATACTGTAGGAAACTAATCTAATCTCGGCTCAAACAATGCATTAAAGTATGAGGTCAGAGTTTGTCTATATCCCAATCTTGAATCAGACTAGTTCTGTTTCTAAAGTAGGAATTTATAAAATACAATATGTTCTGACTGCTTGCAGATTGTACATTTTTGAGCAATGTATCTGAAAATATAATTCTGCAATTGCAAATTCACCCCCAAGGACTTGTGTGTGCTTACATGCATGAGACAACAAAAACGTCTATTTCCGTGCTGTATATCTGTCTATTTGATAACAGGTGCTTTATTATTGTTGTAAATCATGTAAGGGAAAGAGAATTCCTCAAGTATGGCACTATCAGAATCCTGGGAGACCCCTATTTCTGGTTTACTTCCTAATGAACAAACATTGAGCATCAGCACCTATTTATTTCTAATTTTTGTTTCATTTTTCTTGTTTGATTCCCTGGTATGATTACACTTTGTGTTTGGTTGGTTGTCAGGCTGGGAGATGGTGGGTTAGGTTGCGATTGACTGGATGTTTTATTGTTCTGGAAGATGTAAAGCGGGGAGGGGTCAAAACTTCAGCAGAAATCCCGCAGAGCCGAGAACAGACCAACATCATACTCTGTAGGAACAGGGAGATCAACAGAGGACAGAAATCAGGACCTGAAATCCGAGCTGACACCGACTGCCCTGTGATCAGTGCTTTGATTAGCAGTGCCAACCCTCTGACTTTACCTAGCTTCCCATTTGACTACTCTCTTGATATTCAGGATCCAATCCTTGTCATCCTGAAGCCATGTCATAATTATTCTCTTCAATGTGTGCAGTCAATTCATTCACTTTTGTAACAATGCAGCACACGTGCAGATACCCTGTTTTTAGTTTCAATTTTTATGATCGTTAAAATCCAGTTTTGAATCCAAATACTCTCCTTGTCTCCATCGTTTCTCTGATGTTCATTTCCCATGTCACTACATTGCTCACTGGCCTTGATTGGGTCCCCCCCACCTTATCTCAGTCCCAACCCTCGGACTCAGCACTGCATTTTTGACCTGCAATCTTCTTCCTGACCTCTCTGCCCACACCCCCTCTCCGGCCTATCACCCTCACCTTAACCTCCTTCCACCTATCGCATTCCCAACGCCCCTCCCTCAAGTCCCTCCTCCCTACCTTTTATCTTAGCCAGCTTGGCACACCTTCCTCATTCCTGAAGAAGGGCTTGTCCCCGAAACATCGATTCTCCTGTTCCTTGGATGCTGCCTGACCTGCTGCACTTCTCCAGCAACACATTTTTCAGCTTCCTTCGTCATTTCTGCCACCTCCAAACAGATCCCACCACCAAGGCTATATTTCCCTCCCCTCCCCTATCAGCATTCCGGAAAAACCACTCCCTCCGTGACTCCCTCATCAGGTCCAACCTCCACTACCGGCATCTTCCCCTGCAACCGCAAGAAATGCAAAATGTGCGCCCACACCACCCCCCTCACTTCCCTCCAAAGCCCCAAGGGATCCTTCCATATCTGTCACAAATTCACCTGCACCTCCACACACATCATTTATTGCAGCCGCTGCACCCGATGTGGCCTCCTCTACATTGGGGAGACTGGCCGCCTACTTGCAGAACGTTTCAGAGAACACCTCTGGGACACCCGCCCCATAGCGGAACACTTTAACTCCCCCTCCCACTCCGCCAAGGACATGCAGGTCCTTGCCCGCCTCCATTGCCAGACCATGGCAACACGACGCCTGGAGGAAAAGCGCCTCATCTTCTGCTTAGGGATGAATACAGATTTCTTCAGCTTCCTCATTTTCCCCCTCCCCCCACCTTATCTCATTCCCAACCCTGGACTCAGCACCGCCTTCTTCTTGACCTGCAATCTTCTTCCTGACCTCTCCGCCCCCACCCCCTGTTCCTTGGATGCTGCCTGACCTGCTGTACTTTTCCAGCAACACATTTTTCAGCTTTGATTGGGATTGGCCGTGAGAAATTACCCATAGTGCCCAGGGATGTGCAGGTTAGGTGTAATTGTCAGGGTAATGTAGAGCGGTAGGGGAATGGGTATGGGTGGGTTCCCCTTCAGAGAGCCGGTGAGGACTCGGGCCGAGTGGCCTGCTCCCACACTATGGGGATTCTCTGAAGCGAAGGGATGTTTGCAAACGGTGCAGGACAGCGCAGGCGCAGTGTGGGACAGCTGGCTGCTGCTTCACCACGCTCACCCGTTCCTTTTATGACGTCACAACGTGGAAGTGACAAACAGATTGAGTGAAAATCTCTCCGTCTGGGCAACTCTTCATCCTGGGGTGGGAGGGGGGGGGAAATCTGTTCACTTGTAGCAACGGGAGTGAATCCAAGGAGGGAGGAGACCCTGTCAACTCAGGTATGGGACTTAATTACCAGGTGAGGAGGGGCAGAAGGGTAGAGATTGGGAAGATGGAGGGTTAGATATCTTTTCTGTTTTCCTTTGCGAAATGCACCCAATTTCCACAAGTAACTGCAACAGGTATAAGTACAGCACATGCAGCTTCAAGCCGGCTGTGCATCCTCTGATATTCCTCTGCCTTGGTTCCAGCACATTTGGCTTCCTTTCCCATCCCCACTCCATTCCACATTTAAAAGGCGTCTTGATGGGTATATGAATAGGAAGTGTGGAGGGATATGGGCTAAGTGCTGCCAAACGGGACCAGATTGATTAAGGATATCTGATCGGCATGGATGAGTTGAACCGAAGGGACTAATCCTGTGCTGTATAGCTGGTAGACAATGGTCCTCAGAGTTCTGTTCCTATTAGGCTGGTGCTTAGCTCTGTTGCACATGGCCTTGGCGACAGCATCAGATTCTGAAATGAGAAAAGACCTAAAATATGTGCGAGGGAGGGGTTCTGTTCCGGGTCCATACATGGATATGGTGTAGTTACTTATGCCGCAAAAGGCCTGTTGTCCCCCAGCCAATAGAACGCAAGCCGTTAATGTACACAGGGAGGAGGTCTGAGGCTCCTTTGCCTTACGCAAGTGGGTGAGACAAGTCTCAATTAGGCAGGAGATGTTATGTGGAACATGAACAATTGCACACCCATAGCTGGTACCATTAAAGAAATTCTCATACGACAGTGGAGTTAAAAGGTGTCTGTAAACAGGTAGCAGGAGGGCTAATACAGTATTGGAAAGTGATACTGTATTTCTTTCAGAGAGTCGGCAGTAGGGAGTCTGACAAATAGATTGGGATCAGAGGACTGGGGATGGGTCAAGAAAGTCATCTACCGATAGAGAAGAGTAACGTACTACTGCCTCTGGGGTGAGCAGCGTTCTGTGGACCTGTATAAATAAGTTGTTTGTAGACTTAGGAGTTTCCCCAGCAGGCTTCCCTTTTCTCGAGCAGGCCTGTCCTGCAAAAAGGGATGGTGTTCCCAGGCATCCTTAAAATATTTACCATAATAACGGAATGGATCAGTTTTATCCTCACTCGGCTTGCGTCTGCAGGTAAAATCAAAAAGACAGGTTCGGTAATGACATGATTTCTACTGTCCAGATGGACCATCTGGTCTTTCTGATGTAAGAGTCCATTGTAATAATCAATCTTCATCACGTTCCACACGTCAAAGGCGTCTGGTCCGGTGCACTGGATGACATCTCCTCAGCATGGGTGGTGGATAATCTCTGATCATTCCTGGTCGCATCCATATTTAGTGGCTTTCTCCATCAGGATGTTGTATGTGATCAAACAGGTCAGTAGATATGCAATCTCCCACATGTCCCTCCTCTTATTACAGATACTTGAACTAAGAATAGCATTAGAACAACAGCAAAATTCAAAAACCCAAATGGACAGGGTCCACTCCTTTTCTTGAGATTCCAGTATTCTCTCCTCCTCTTCCCCCCTTTTGATTGGTGCGGCCAGTCAATTTACAACGGTGCAGGTGGACCCAAGCCGTGCGCCCAGCGACTTTGACCACCGTAGGGGTGGGAAGTAAAACCTGGAAGGAGCCATCCCATCTTAACGAGCACCAATGAACCAGGCTCTACCCGTGACAAGGCTGAAAGGGAGGGAACATTGCCGTAGGCCGCACGTATAACGTTAGTTAGAGCAAGAACATAGCCAATCATTGCTTCGGTCATGTGGTGGAAGTGGACTGAGGAGGGAGCCGAATTGTTCCGAGGGGTACGGAGCGGGCAACTGCAGGGAATCTCAGCTGGAGACAGTCGTGTCTCACCTACAGACGTGGATCGCACCTGAAATAAGGCCACAGGGAGTAGCATAACTAATGCATCCACTAGAATACAGAAGGAGCTTGATACGATAAGGAAATGTTAACCACACTGTTGGCTCTCGATGCAGGTGCAGTGGCACTGAATCACAAGATAAAAGTGACCTCACCGTTATGACCTCAGTTATTTACCAGTTAATATCAGTGGATCAACTATCTGTCAATGAAGTGATATCGTGTATTGATTGGTAATTGTCTGAATATACAATGCGATCACGGCCCATGTTTTCCTTTAAGAAAAGTGTACAAGTGCCCCTGTATTAAGCCATGTGCGCAGTTCCTCTGAGGAATACAGAAATGTTTCCGGACACACTGTATCCAGCCATATGAAGAAATAGAGTGAAGTCTAAAACAGTCACACCGATGGTGAGGGTTCATTGATTGATCGCAGGACCGAGTGACCCCACCAGGGGTCTGATTTTCACTTGCAAACTCAGGTATGTGTCTTAATTACACAGTGAGGAGGGACAGAAGGATAAAAGATTGGGAAGGGGATGGGATAGATGTCTTTTCTGTTTTTACTTTATCTTTTCTTTTCTATCAGGGACTGACACTGATGACCTTTGTAATCTCTTTTCACAGAATATTTGAAGTTGTGAAGACGAAAGTATCAAAGTCAACAGATGGAAGGCTTAGGCCAGAAACATTGACTCTCCTGCTCCTCGAATGCAGCCTAACCTGCTGTGCTTTTCCAACGCCACACTTTCTGTCTCTAACTCTCCAGTGTCTGCAGTCCTCACGTTGACATCAAAGTCTGACAGTCACTCGATCCATCAGGACCACAACAATTTTTGACTATGGTTCTGTGCCAAGGAGCAAAGCTTTTTGGTTCCTGTTTGAGTACATTTTCAGCATCAGTGGGACTAGATGAGAGATTCTACCGTTGCAGTGCACTGAGTGTGGAGCCTGAAACAGGGATACGGCCTGGGAAGAGGAATTCACGGCAGGGAGGGGCTCTACACGTGTTTGCGTGTAACTGAAGCTTCGGCCATGGAGAAACCCAAGGACTCCCGCCCCGTGGAGAAACCATGGAAGTGTGGCGACTGTGGGAAAAGCTTCCGTTTCCCGTCTGTCCTGGATACTGATCGGCACAGTCACACCGGGGAGAGGCTGTTCCCCTGCACAGAGTGCAGGAAGAGCTTTACCCGGGCCTGCAACCTACTGACCACCAGCAGGTCACACGGGGGAGAGGCCCTTCCCTTCAGCTATTCCACCACCCTGCTGAAGCATCAGCGGGTCCACACAGGGGAGAGGCCCTTCAGCTGCACCGAGTGCGGGAAGGGATTTACCTGGGCCTCCACTCTGCTGACCCACCGACGGATCCACACCGGGGAGAGGCCATTCACTTGCCCAGTCTGCTGGAAGGCCTTCAGTGCTACCTCTACCCTGCTAAAGGGGAGAGACCCTTCAGCTGCCCTGAGTGCAGGAAGGCCTTCAGCGATTCCTCTGCAACATCAGCGGGTCCATACAGGGGAGAGGCTGTTCGCTTGCTCAGTGTGGGAAGGGGTTCAGTCAGCTGAGCCACCTGTGGAGGCATGAGCAGCTCCACGAGAGGGACAGGCCCTTCGGGAAGGGGTTCACCTGCTCGGTAAAGCTGCTGACCCACTGGTGGGGGTAGTGGCCATTCACCCGCTTTCAGTTCAGGAAGGGCTTCACACACTGCACCCAACTGTAGAGGCACCAGTGTGTTCATGTAGGGTCAGGGGTTGTGCAGGTTAGGGTGGATTGACCCATAGTGCCCAGGGATGTGCAGGTTAGGTGTATTAGTCAGGGGGGGTAAATGTAGAGCACTAGGGGTGGGGGAATAGGTGTGGGTGGGTTACCCTTTGGAGAGTTGGCGTGGACTCGTTAGGCCGAATGGCCTCGCTGAAGGGAAAGGATTTTTGGAAACTGTACAGGGCAGCACTGGCGCAGTGTGTGCAAGCGGCCGTCCGGAGTAAGCGCAGTGCGGCAGCATGTTTTTGGGCCTCACTCCATTGATAATATCACAAGGCGGAAGTGTCCCTGTCAGGTTTGAGTGGAACTCCCTCCCTCTGGGCAGCTCTTCCTCCTGGGAGGGGGAGGGAGAGGGAGGAGAGGGCGAAATCAATTTTTGTTTAAGGTGGACGTGTGGGGCGAGTCCAGAATCAGATGGCAGACGTTTCAGGTGAGAGGGGAAAGATATACCAAGGGGCAACCTTTTCATACAATGAAGAAAAGCTCTGCCTTTAAATTACATTCTTGAGATTTGATATTTAACAGAAGTTCTGGGATAACATTCCAAGGAACAGAAACCCATTCTAAAAGATTTAATCTAAAATTGTTTCGTGTATGACATCTCCATGACACTGGACTCGTTTGCCTATACATTTTGTGATCGTGATCTTATTCGCCACAACCACTGCTGAAGGAGCAGTACTCTGAACATGAATGCATCCAAATAAACCTGTTGGACGATAACCTGGTGTTGGGTGGACTGGATTTGCTAAATTATCCATAGTGTTCAGGGACGTGCAGGTTAAGGTGGATTCGCCATGGGAAATACAGGGTAGGGGGTGGGTATGGGTGGGGTGGACTCAATGGGCCCAATGGACTGCGTCCACATTGTCTATAACTTACCCCCACAACGGAGCATTTTATCTGCGTGTGCCCCGTTAAGCCCCTTTCAAAATGTTACTGGTTTCAATAAGATCACTTCTGGTTCTTAGAGTCATAGGGGCATACAGCTCAGAAACAGACCCTTCAGTCCAACTGGTCCATGTCGACCAGGATTCCCAAACTAAACCAGTCCCACTTGCCTGCATTTGGCCCATATCCCTCTAAATGTTTCTATTCATGAACCCATCCAAATGTCTTTTAAACATTGTAACTGTATCTGCATCTCCCACTTCCTCAGCAAGTTCATTCCCCAAACAAACCACCCTCTGAGTCACTGCCCCTCAGGCTCCCTTTAAATCTCTTTGCTCTCGCCTTAAAGAAATTGCCATTCGTTTTGAGTTCCCCTACGTAAAGGAAGAGCCCTTTGCTATTCAGCTTCCCTCCTCCCCTCATGATTTTATAAATCTCAGTAAGGTCACCCCTCAATCTCCTACGCCCCAGTGAAAAACGTTCCAGCCTCTCCTATCTCAAACCCTCCAGTCCTGGTAACATCCTGGTAAATCTTGTCCAAATGCCCTTTAATAATAATCTTCTTACAACAGGGCAACCAGAAATGTACTCAGTACTCAAAGTGGCCTCATCAACATCCTGGACAATCTCAACATGATGTCCCAACTCCGATCCATGACAGTGTGAACAATGAAGGCAAGCATGCGAAACACCTCTTAACCACCCTGTCTACCAATGATGCAACTTTCAAAGAATTATGTCCCTGAAAACCCCATGTCTCTCTGTCTTACAACACGACCCTGGGCCTTACCATTTACTGTACAAGTCCTGCCCTTGCTTCTTTTAGCAAAATGCAATCCCTCGATTTGATCCATACCTCTCTCGTACACATGGTCTCTTTCAGACACACACACACTTACACACACCCTCTCTCTCATTCATGCGCGCACACATGTCAATGGGGTGAATTTGTATTGGCAGAACTATATTTACAGATACATTCAATTTTGCTCAAAAAGTGCACAATCTGCAGGCAGTCAATCCATGTAATATTTTATGAATTCCTACTTTGGAAATAGAATCAGTTTGATTCATTGGGGGGGTCATTATAGGTGATCATTATGGGGGACTGTAACTTGCCCAACATTAACTGGAAATGCTTTCACTCTGGTACGTCTTATGGATCAGTTTTGTCCAGTGTGTGCAGGAGGGTTTTCTGGCACAGTATGTCGAAGGGCTGACAAGAAGGAAGGCCACACTGGATCTGGTACTTGGTAATGAACCAGGCCAGGTGTTTGATTTAATGGTAGGTGAGCACTTTAGAGAGAGTGACCATAATTCAGTTAGGTTTCATTTAGCGATGGAAAGGGATAGGAACGTGCCGCAGGGCAAGAATTATTGATGGGGCAAGGGCAATTCTAATGCAATGAGGCAAGACTTAGGATGCATAGAATGAGGTAGCAAAATGCAGGGGATGGGGACAATTGAAATGTGGAGCTGGTTTAAGAAACAGATATTGTGTGTCCTTGGTTGGTATGTCCCTGTCAGACAGGGAGGAAGTGATAAGGTAAGGGAACCATGGTTTTCTACAGAAATTGCATCTCTTGTTAAGCAGGAGGAGACTTTTGTGACAATGAGATGAGACGGTTCAGATGAGGCCATGGAGAGCTACAGATTAGTTAGGAAGGATTTAAAGAGAGAGTTAAGAGCAAACAGAGGACATGAGCAGTCTTTAGCAGGTAGAATAAAGGAGAACCCTAAAGCTTTCTATAGGTATATGAGGAATAAAAGGATGACTAAGGTAGGAATAGAGCCAAAGACAGAATTGGGAAGTTGTGTGTGGGCCCTGTGGAGATCCAAGAGGTGTTAATGAATATTTCTCATCGGTCTTCACTCAGGAAAAGGAGACTATTGTAGGGGAGAAGAATGAGATACGAGATATTAGACTAGAAAGGATCAAAGTTAGTAAGGAGGAGGTGCTATCAATTCTAGAAGGAGTGAAAGTAGACAAGTCCCCTGGGCCGGATGGGATTTATCTGAGGATTCTCTGGGAAGCTAGGGAGGATATGGTGGAGCCTTTGGCTTTGATCTTTGAGTCATCATTGTCTACAGGTTTAGTACCAGAGGAGTGGAGGGGTGCAAATGTTATGCCCTTGTTCAAGAAGGGCAGTAGAGATGACCCAGATAATTATAGACCAGTGACCCTACGTCTGTTGTAGGGAAGCTTTTGAAAAGGAGTATAAGAGATCGGATTTATAATCATCTAACAAGTAACAAGTTGATTTCAGATAGTCAACATGGTTTTATCAAGGGCAGGGCATCTCTCACAAACCCCATTGAGTTTTTTGAGAAGGTGACCAAGCATGTGGATGAGATTATGGCAGTTGACGTGGTGTACATGGACCTTAGTAAAGCCTTTGATAGGGTTCCACATTGTAGGTGTTGGAGAAAATGCAGAGGCATGGGACTGGGGGTGATTTAGCAGTTTGGATCAGAAACTGGCTTGCTGAAAGAAGACTGAGTGGTGATTTATGGAGAATAATCAGCCTGGAGTCCAGTTACTAGGGGTGTGCCACAAAGATCTGTTTTATGACCACTGCTATTTGTCATTTTTATAGATGACTTGGACGTAGACATAGGTGGATGGGTAAGTTTGCAGTTGACACTAAAGTTGGTAGTTCCAAATAAACCAGTTGGACTATAACCTGGTGTTGTGTGATTTTTAACTTTATCAACCTCAGTACAATACCAGCACCTCCACATAGTTTCTCATGAACACAGCCCACACCTCCCAGAACTGCCAGTAAACTTTACAATGCTGATGAAATGACACAGTACCTGCAGTCGTGAAAAATTTACAATTTCTAACGATACTAGCTCCTCATTCACTGCTCCATCTGATACACAACATTGGAAACTTAGTGCAGAAGACTGAAAGAAATGAGCAGCTTTAAAAAAAAAACCTCTTGAAGCTCAAAGCCTTCAATGAGAGCCTGAGCCCAGGGTAAGTTCAGGTAACCTTTATTGTGACCCAACCTTGTTACAACTTCAGATCCCCCCAGCAAACAAGTGTACAAAAAGTAGCTTTTCTAAAAAACAGCTCAAGGTCAAAGCCCACACACTCCCATCCCCCTGCCTTTCTTTACTATTGGTCAGCACTGAGTTGTCCCTTTGTAATTGGATCCTTGGTAAAGCCTGAACCCATAGGAAGTATTGCCTCACTCAGCAATTTCAACCTATACCCTGTCTCCAACTAAGTTTTTCATGGCTGTGGGTCTGGAGTCATGTGCAGGTCAGACCGGATAAAGGATGCAGCTGGGACGACTGAGTGAATCTTTTCCCTAAAAAGGAAGTGAGTGAATCACATAGGAATTTCTCCACCCCCACTCCCCAAAAATGGTTTCATCGTTAGATTCTGAACTCCAGATTTCTGACTGATTTCCAATTCCACCATCTGCCGCGGTGAAATTCAAACCTGGGAGTCCCCGGAACTGGGTTGATAGTCCAGTCAATAATGGCACTCGGCCGTCGCTCCTTCAAACCTCCTGCGATGGCTCTGCAGGTGGAAGGAGTGGTTAAAGCCCTTCCCGCACTGAACCTGTCAGTACCTCAGCAGGGCAGAGGAATAACTGAAGGCCTTCCCTCACTCGGGGCAGCTGAAGGGCCTTTCGCCTGTGTGGATCCACCGGTGGATCATCAGGGCGGAGGAATTACTGAAGGCCTTCCCGCACTCGGGGCAGCTGAAGGGTGTTACGCCTGTGTTGATCCACCGGTGGATCAGCAGGGCGGAGGAATTACTGAAGGCCTTCCTGCACTCGGGGCAGCTGGAGGTCCTCTCGCCCGTGTGGATGTGCCAGTGGGTCAGCAGGTGGGAGGCCTGGGTAAAGGTCTTCCCGCACTCTGGGCAGTGGAGGGCCTCTCCCTGGTGTGACTGCCAATGAGTCTCAAGGTCAGACGGGGCATAAAAGCCTTTCCCACAGTCGCCATACTTCCATGGTTTCTCCATGGGGCAGAATTCCTCCGGTTTCTCCATGGCCAAACCTTTAGCTGCAGACAAACACATATAGAGTCCCTCCCTGCTATGAATTCCTCTTTCCAGGCCGTATAGCTGTTTCAGGCTCCACGCTCAGTAGGCTGCAAAGGCGGGTCTCTCATCCAATCCCACTGATGCTGAAAACGCACTCAAATAGGAACCAAAAAGCTTTGCTCCTTCTCACAGAATCACAGTCAAAAATCGTGCTGGTCTCGATGGATTGAGTGACTGTCAGACATTGACGTCAAAGTGAGGACAGCGGTTACTGGATAGTCAGTGTAGGAAAGTCCGGCGCTGGAAAAGCACAGAAGGTCAGGCAGCATCCGAGGAGCAGGAGATCGATCTGTTAATTTTGAAACTTCCATCTTCAGATCTTCAAATAATCAGTAAAAAGAGTCATCACTGTCAGTACATGGTAGGAATTCAGAACAAGCAATTCTACTTTCTGTGGAATATTCTTTTCTTTTGTTATTTCACAAAATTGAAGCACCATCCCAGCCTCTCTCCCCCTCTGTTCTTACTTCGCTCTAACTAATTCTCCTGAAGGTGCTGATTCAGGATCTTACAAGGGCAGAAAAGCAAAAACATCTCTCTACATCTTGGATACCTCCACCTGAAAGTTAATATCTTTCACAACATTGGGATACTGCTGAGAGTGAGCAGGTCTGATTTTTGGAAGCAAAAAAAAACAATGAGTTTGCAATAACCCCTTCTCTTCAGACAATCCCCACAGTATGGAAGAGGCCACTCAGCCCAACACGTCCACACCGACCCTCCAAAGCCACACCCATTTCACTACCCCTATTGCTCCACATTTACCCCTGACTAATGCATCTAACCTGCACATCCCTGGGCACTGTGGGTAATTTAGCATAGCCAATCCACCCCACACAACACCAGGTTAGAGTCAGAGGTTTATTTGGAAGGACCAGCGTTCGGAGCACTACTTCATCAGGTGGTTGTGGAGAATAAGATCATAAGGCACAGAATTTCTACAAAAATATCAGTGTCCTGCCACAGAAACGATATTTTGAACAAACTTGGATTGTTAAGTGTTGTATCTTTCAGAATGGGTTGCAATTATCATTAATGTGTAATCTGAGAAATTCTTGTTGGTCACCTTCTCAAGATAACTAGGTTTTATAGCAAAAGGTGACATCTCAGCTCAAGATAATGCATAAAAGTGAGGTCAGAGTCTGTCTGTGTCCAAATCTTGAGTCAGACTGGTTCTATTTCCAAAGTGGAATTTACAAAATATTACATGGATTGATTGCCTGCACTTTTTGACCAAAATAGAATGTATCTGCAAATATAATTCTGCAAATTCAAATTCACCCCCATTGACGTATACGTGTGTATGTGCATGAGAGAGAAAAAAATCTATTTCTGTGCTTTTTATTAAAAAAAAGTGAGGGTAAACAGCACAAGGATTAAACAAACAGTGAGGGTAAACAGCACAAGCGCCAGTAAAAGCAGATGGAAAGTGAGTGTAAAATGTCACTATGACAGGACAGGCCCCACATTCCTTCCCCTCCGTCCCCCACCCCCCAACCTGCCTCACCTTTCACCACCCGGGCCCAGTACCTTCCAGGTGGCCCCATAGAGCAGCGGTCCTGTGACAACCCGCTGTCAGATGAAGAACTGGACTATGCGGACCCGACCCGAAGACACCAGAGCGGGGAAATGGCTTCAGCGTGGAGCCGGACAGCTACCTCAGCCCTGGGAGGGTCCAGCAGTTTGCTGTCACCACGGGGATGCACACAGCTACCCCAGAGGGGCAAGACCAGCAGCAAATGGACAGTGTCAACCTTGTAAACTGTTAAAATGGGGTTAAAAATTGCCAGCATCAATGTACGTAGTATCAAATTGGCTACGCGATGTGTTTCTATGATGGCCTTCCTGGCCAACGTTAAAGCCGACGTCCTGTTTCTGCAGGAGTGTGGGATACTGCACCTCAGCAGCTACAGGAGATGGTCAAGCTTATGGGCCCATGGGCCGTCAGTTTGGTCGGGAGGCAATGATAGCCGCGCCTCCGGGGTTAAGGAGGTGGTGGGCGAGCGCCTCCTCGTCGCCGACATCATGTACAGGAATGCTCCCCTGAGACTGATTAATGTGTATGCCCCAGTGGGTAAGAGTGAACGGTTGGCCGTCCTGCAGCAGCTTCCACTGTTACTGGCTACGTCCAGGCCGGTCATTGTGGCCGGAGACTTCAACTGTATCATTGATGCAGATGGACGATCCGGTGGGGGGGACAGTAAACTGGACACCACATCCAGAGCCCTGACGGACACGATAAAAGATGCCAAGCTGCACGACGTCTTCAGCACCCCTGCAGATGGAGCGCAGCGTAGATACACCTGGTCACGGGCAGACGGGTCTATCCGCTCAAGGATAGATTACCTGTTTGTGTCCCGAACGTTCTCGGTCAGATCCACCGACGTCAAGCCGGTGTTCTTCTCTGACTGTCACCTACAGGACGAGCACCGGGCTGGTAAGGGAACGTGGAAGCTGAACACAAAGCTGTTGATCCCGGGAAACATTGAGGAGCTCAAGAGGGACTACGCAGGTTGGAGAATCGTGAAGCCCCTCTTTGAGTCCCCAGCAGACTGGTGGGAAACAGTAAAAGGGAACATCAAGAGGTTCTTCATCCTCAAAGGTGTTCAGGAGGCGAGAGAGAGGCGGAGAAAACTGTCCCAGCTCCAGGAAAGTATGCAGAATCTGCTCCTGCTGCAGACGATGGGGGTGGATGTCATGGAGGACCTCAAGGAGGTGAAGGGCCAGCAAGCCTCGCTCTTTGCTTCGGAGGCCTCCAAGATAATCTTCCGGTCCAGGGTCCGCTCGGTGGAGCAGGACGAGACGTGCTCACGTTTCTTCTTCCAGAAGGTGCACAAAGAGAGCTCCGTGCTCAGCAGCCTGAAGGAAGAAGATGGCTCGATAACGTCATCTCAGGCTGACGTCATGAGGATCAGTAAATCCTTCTATGCCAGTCTGTATGACGCAAAGCTGACTGACAGCACGGCCTCCCAGTCGTTCCTGTCCTCGATCACGGAGGTCTTACGACGACAGAACACGGGAGAGGCTGGACCAGCCGCTATCTCTGGACGAGCTGACCAACGCCCTCGAGTCCTTCGAAAAGAATAAATCTCCCGGAAGCGACGGCTTACCGGTCGAGCTCTATTCCGCTCTGTGGGATTTGATTGGCCAGGACCTGCTGGAGGTGTATGTCAGTATGCTTCGGGCAGGTACCATGAGTGAATCCATGAGGAAAGGCATTATCACCCTCATCTACAAGCGGAAGGGACCTCCCACACCGAACTCAAAAATTGGAGACCAATCTCACTGTTGAATGCGGATTACAAAATTCTGTCAAAGGTAATCGCCAACCGGGTCAGGTCTGCTCTGGGGTCGGTGATTCACCCTGACCAAACCTGTGCTGTGCCGGGCAGGAAGATCGCTGAGAGTCTCACACTCCTCAGGGATACGATCGCCTACGTGCAGGACAGAGGGTTGGACACCTGCCTGATCAGCCTGGACCAGGAGAAAGCCTTTGACAGGATATCACACAGGTATATGAGAAATGTTCTCTCCAAAATGGGCTTTGGGGAGGGAATCTGCAATTGGATCAGACTGCTCTACACCAACATTGTCAGTGCAGTCTCAATCAATGGGTGGGAATCAGATAGCTTCCCAGTCAGATCTGGAGTCAGGCAGGGCTGCCCTCTCTCTCCTGCCTTCTTTGTGTGCTGCATAGAGCCATTTGCCGAGTCCATCAGGAAGGATGCGAGCCTGAGAGGGGTGACTATTCCTGGCAGCGGGGGCCTGCAGGTTAAGGCCTCCCTGTACGTGGATGACGTCGCCGTTTTCTGCTCGGATCCGCTGTCCGTGCACAGACTCATGTGCATATGTGACCAGTTCGAATGGGTCTCGGGGGCCAAGTAAACCGATGCAAGAGTGAGGCCATGATCTTTGGGAACTGGGCCGACCAATCCTCGATCCCCTTCACCGTCAGGACCGACCACCTGAAGGTGCTGGGTATTTGGTTCGGGGGGGCTAGGGCGCGCGCCAAGTCTTGGGAGGAGCGTATCAGCAAAGTGAGGCAGAAACTGGGCAGATGGACGCTACGGTCGCTCTCCATCGCGGGAAAAAACCTGGTCATCAGGTGTGAGGCACTATCATTGCTATTATAAGTGGCACAGGTCTGGCCTATTCCCAGAACCTGTGCCGCTGCAGGCACCCGGGCCATCTTCCAGTTCATATGGAGGTCAAAGATGGACCGGGTCCGAAGGGACTTGCTGTACAAAGATCTGGGCAACGGGGGAAAAAATACACCCAATGCCACCCTCACCCTGATGGCCACCTGTGTGTGTGGCTGCATCAAGCTGTGCGTGGATCCCCGGTACGCAAACACCAAGTGTCACTACGTACTGAGGTTCTACCTGTCCCGGTGTTGCGAAGGATGGGCCTGGCCTCGCTGCCGCGGAACGCTCCGAGTAGTTGGACCATTCCATATCACCTGTCCTTCGTGGAGAAGTTTATGAAGAAAAACACCTTTGACCACAAGTCCATCAGGAAGTGGTCAGCACATAGTGTCCTTGAGACCCTTCAGGAAAAGGAGAGGGCGGATCCTATCGAGCGGTTCCCTGAGCAGACTGTCAAAGCCATTTGGCAGAATGCCTCATCACCAGAACTTTCCAACAAGCACCAAGACATGGCTTGGCTGGTGGTGAGAAGGGCTCTGCCTGTGAGATCCTTTATGCACGCCCAGACTCTCAGCCATACCGCACACTGCCCTCGAAGCGGCTGCGGGGGGGACGAGACTATCACACACCTCCTTCTGGAATGTGCCTATGCAGAGGAAGTCTGGAGAGGAATGCAGTGGTGTTTGTCGATGTTCGTCCCGAGCAGCGCGGTGAAGCGGGACTCCGTGCTCTACGGCCTGTTCCCCGGGACGCACACCAAGACAAACATCAGCTGTGCCTGGAGGATCATCAACTCGGTGAAGGACGCTCTCTGGGCGGTCCGAAACCTGCTGATCTTCCAGCTGAAGGAGTTGACGCAGACTGAGTGTTGCAGACTGGCACATTCCAACGTCCATGCAGTCATTTGGGCTCTGCTGACACCTCAGCTAATTATATGGGCATATGATTGAAAAATGTACAGACCTGTATATAAAAATGATAAATTGTGATCTCTGTATGTACATGTTTACATATGTATGGCATGACCAACTGTACAGACCATCAAATTATTTTATGAATAAAGTATATTTTTGAAATTAAAAAAAAGGTGGCCCCATAGTTGACACAGGCTCCCCCGGCCAAATAATTGCTGCACAACTGTTGTCAATATTGATACCCAGGAAAGCTATTTTGTTTATTTTGTTTAATATATTTCCTTTCTAAAGATCTTATCCAAATTATAAAATGATTGTATTTTCATTTGAAATAAAGTTTGCAGTGTCTTATTCAATAGTTGAAAGTAACTTTGTACTTAATTGCTCCGTTTGGGATTAAACATTGTGACTTTGGGATTAAACATTAAACAGTGACAATAGCCAAGCTTTAGAAAATCCATCACTGAGCCCCACGACCAGTAGAACTCCACCACCCAGGAGGCCGACGAGTTCCCAAGCAGGCCCTTAACCCCATCCGCCTCCGAAATGCTCACCGGCTCCTGCCTGCTGTACAGCCGGCCGGTGTGGCCGTGACACAGCAGCTGCGCCAGGAAGGCGGCGGTGCCCAGTGACGGGTGTCTGCCCCGGGCCGCACGGCGCCATTTTCCTAACGGCCGCCCTCCCGCCGCTTCCCTGCTCGAGCGACTTCTCCTCCCAACCGCCTTCGCCCCCGCGTGACGTCTGCACGGGGGGATGGGCGGGGCCGGGGGAGCCTCACCGTCACCAAGCAACAGCCACCTCGCGCTACAACTGCTCATTCACAAAAACAAACTCCCCTGTCTCGCTCTGCAGCTGCAGGGGGGACACTGCCACGTTTCCAGGAGCCCTGTCTACATTGGGAAAGCTCACGGCTCAATTTCAACAGATATTCCTACATCTAACGGAACGGCGTCACATATAAAGTGGGCAATCTGCATTTTAAAGGGACGTGAACATTTTAACGGGCTATTTCTGCAAATAAAGAGGGTTAAATGGACAAGATTACCATTCAAAGGGATGGGGGCACATTCAAAGGGATATCTTAATATGTAAAGTGACGGAGATATATCTAAATGAATCTACATTTCGAAGAGATGTTGCCTATTTGTAAGCAGAAATATCCCTTTAAGAGACATATTCATATCTAAAGGGGTAAATATACATTGCGCTTAGAGGAGCAGAACACATTTAAAGGGCTGAGCTACAAGTACGGGGCATTTTTATATTTAAAACGATACATTGAAATCTAAAGAGACTTGGACATAATTAATGGTATATGGTAATATTTACAAAGCATGACCATATTGGAAATAGTGCAGCCACTTTGAAAAAGGGGTTTGGGGTTGCCGTGAGATGGTTAATTTTTAAGGAAATAAGCAAGTTATTACGATTTGAAATGATCTTGAAGGGGTAATGTAACCAGTAAATGGCAAAGGTAATTGCAAAATTCTTGAAAAGAAAACGATTCCAGATATATGCGGATGCAGGGAAATAATTCAACAAAAGAGCCATTATTAATTTGATGGACCAAACAATCTCCTTTTGAGAGATATAAATGGGAGCATCAATATTGAAGAAGAAATTCCTATTTTTGTTCTCCTCCCAAAGTCTCTGTCTTGTCAGAGTACAGTGCAAGCCAGTACAATTTGTTATGCCACAGTAGACCTTGCAACTCAACCTCACCGAATATTCATATCTGTGTTCTTAGCAGTCAAATACTGGCTCTGCCAGTGATGCTCACATTCCACGAACAAATAAAACAGATTATGGTGCTGCTATCACTGCATGTGCCAGAATTAAAAGGATCAGAACAATTCTGAACTCACACTACACACAGTTTGTGTACAATGCCATTATTTCTACTTAGTCTGTACCAAATTAAGAGCAGCCAGTTTACATTTCATTGGCAATTCTGCATGTTGACTTTCTATCATCACAATCTCTTTGACGTTCTTGTATGTGCCTAAATTAATCTTCAGATTATTCAATTGTGAAACAATGTTACTAGACTAAAAATTCACAACTTCACCAACTGCCAAAACATTTTTTTAGGCTATTTGGGCAGTAGCACTGACAAATGAAATATCAAAGAAATACAAAGGTATGAAGAGGGTTACATACATTTAACCAAATACAATGGCAGTGCAGAGAATTTCAGAAAAAGTGCAATAAATATTCACTTTTTACCCCTTGTTCAACTCATTCAAGAATTTCAAATTGAATTTGTGGTAATTCAAGAGCAAATGGCAACATTCGTTTGTTAATAGATTCACCATAAATTGTGAAAGATCACTTTTATCAAAGTCACAATGTTTAATCCCAAACGGAGCAATTAAGTACAAAGTTACTTTCAACTATTTAATAAGACACTGCAAACCTTATTTCAAATGAAAATACAATCATTTTATAATTTGGATAAGATCTTTAGAAAGGAAATATATTAAACAAAATAAACAAAATAGCTTTCCTGGGTATCAATATTGACAACAGTTGTGCAGCAATTATTTGGCAATTGACCAACTAATTGAAATAATTTCAGAATAAATGAGCTGCTTCATTATTATACACAGATATTTTAATACCAATCACATGAAAAGAAAATGGTTGCCTTAAAGAGCCAGGTAAAGTTAAATAAAATAGAAAAGCATCTTACAGAATTCACTTCAAATCATCTCTGGTGAATCACAAAAAGATGATGCTCAATAAACCAAATGATGGACAATCACTGGTAATGATGGAAAAACATTGTAAAGAATGTAGATATCTCAATTATACCTTAAAAGAATATCTACTCTGCCTTGGACAAGAACAACTGAAAGTTTTTTTTTGTCTGATTGAAATCTACAATAGCCAAGCTTTAGAAAATCCATCACTGAGCCCGATCTTGAATAAACGTTTTTTTCCCCCAGGAAATCCTTTTCAACTTTCGGGCTTCTCCAGCTACACTTAGCATGAAGGAAAGGTGAAGCTCAGTGGGGAAAGGCTGAGTAATAGCATATCTAGGCTCTCACCGTATTCTCCGAAGAAAAACATACATCTGGATGGGGACATGAATAGGAAGTATTCAGAGGGATATGGGCCAAATGCTGGCAAATGGGTTACTAGATTAATTTAGCATATCTGGCTGGCCTGGACTGAAGGGTTTGTTTCTGTGTGCTCATTACAGATACCCCTCTTCTGGGATCCCCATATAAGCTGTTATTTTCATGAAATAATCTGACAATTGTTGACTTCCATCAACCTCCCGAGAAATTTCCTCTCTCTGCAAAGTGTTGTTCACGTTGGCAAGTTCAATCCTCCTCCGGTCCTCTGGAACACACTCTATAATGCACAACGTTCTCAATACCTGTTTAACGTTCAGTGGGAAACTACTTTCAGTCCAACAGTTAGACAGAATTCCTCCGAAATGTTTTTGGCAAATGCACTGCTCCCACAAGAGCTTGTGGGCCCACAGTTCAAATGCTTTTAACAGCCTTTTTTTTTTAAATTTCCCCACCTTCCCAGGATACAGAATTTCTCCCACCAGAAATTGTTTGCCCTGAAAAAAATCCAGCAGGATGATGATTATGGAGCTATCAATAAAAATGCCTCATATGGTTCACCCAAGGTTAGAAATGGAAGAACATCTCTCTTCAAAGTTACTGTTCCATTTGCCCTTTCAAAATTCCTCGAATTTAAGGTGTTCCATTGTAGCATTTAATTATGATCCATTAAAAGCAGTATCCAGTCTCATCTGAGTGCGGAACCAACTCAACTGACTGAACAAGCGAAATAACTTTTCTGTCTGCTCTTCAGATGTGACATCCTCCCCCTCTCTCCGTTGATGCAACAGGATTACCAGAGCTGGAAGTACTACTCTTGGAATACAATTGCTGATCAACAGTTTACTTGAACTGTTTAACATAAGGATTTAAAAGCTGCTAGCCCGATCTCTCACAAAGCACAAAAGCCAAACTGTTCACCCGTGCCTGCGCAGAGGAGAAATTTCACTTGGAATAGATCACAAAATAAGAACTGTTTCCAGTCCCACAACTCATGTGTTTCCCATGGACAAAGTTAAACATCACACACCACCAGGTTATAATCCAACAGGTTTGTTTGGAAGCACTAGCTTTCGGAGTGCCGCTCCTTCATCAGGTGGTTGTGGAGAATGAGATCATGATTATGGAATTTAGAGCCAATGGAGTCCAGTGTCATGGAAATGTAATACATCAAACAATTTTAGATTAAATCTTTCACCTTTCAAATGGGTTTCTGTTCTTTGGTATGTTCATCCCAGAATTTGATTTTAATTACCTTCTCAAGAATATCATTCAAATGCAGAGCTTTTCTAACAATAGGTGTGAATTCTGTCTGCATCCGAATATTGAGTCAGAGTGACATTTTTCTTAGAGAAAAACTCTGCATTTAAATTTCATTTTTGAGGAGGTAATTTATAGATTAGGGTGTAGAGGTTAGGGTGGATTGGCTGTGCTGAATTACCCATAATGACCAGGGATGTGCAATTTAGGGTGGATTGTCCATGGGAAATACGGAGGATGGAAATGGATATGGGTGAAACTCTTCGGAGGGCCAGAGTAAAATAAATGGGCTGAATGGCCTGCTTCCACATTGTCGGGGGAGTCATAGAATCCCAACAAAGGAGAATTTTGTCTGCATCTATCCTGTCAAGCCCCTTTCAGAATTCTACTGGTTTCAATAAGATCACTTCTGGTTCAGAGAGGTTTACAGCACAGAAACAGGCCCTTTGGTTCAATTCATCCATGCCAATCAGGATTCCAAAACTAAACTAGTCCCACTTGCCTGTGTTTGGCCCATATCCCTATAAACCTTTCTATGCATGTACTCATCCAAATTCCACATGGAAACCACCCTCTGTCAAAACGTTGCCCCTCACGTTCCTTTTAAATTTCTCTCCTCTCACTTTAAAGAAATATGCCCCTGAGTCTTGAGCTCCCCTATGCTAAGGAAGAGCCCTTTGCTATTCACCTTACCTCCACTCCTCATGATTTTATCAATCTCAATAATGTCACTCCTCAACCTCCTGTGCTCCAATAAATAAAGTCCCAATCTCCTCTTATAACTCAAACCCTCCAGTCTTGGCAACATCCTGGTAAATCTTTACCGAACCCTCTCTCATAGAATTCTTCATATTACAGGTTCACCAGAATCGTACTCAGTACTCTACAAGTGGCCTCACCAACATCCTGTACAACCTCAACATGATGTCCCAACCCCTATACTCAATGGGGTGAACATTGAGTATGCTACATTGAGTACAAAGTATGCTAAATGCCTTCTTGACCACCCTGTCTAGCAACGATGCAACTTTCAAAGAACTATGTACCTGAACCCCACCATGTCTCTCTTTTACAGCACGACACAGGGCCCTAGCATTATCTGTACAAGTCCTGCCCTTCCTTGTTTTAGCAAAACACAAGACCTCGCTTTTAATAGCTCACTCATACACACGCTTTCTCTGAGACACCCACACATACACGCCCCCAACACTCTCTCAGGCTTATACTCCATCACACAGTCACTTTACCAAACATGCACACACTTTACGTGCACTCTCATGCACAAACTCACATGCACGCATTCACACATCACTTTTTGGGCAAACTTGTATTGGCAGAATTATGTTTGCAGATACATTCTACTTTGCTCAAAAAGTGCAGAAACTGTAGGCAGTCAATCCGTGTAATATTTTATAATTTCCTACTTGGGAACTAGAACCAGTCTGATTCAAGATTGGGATACAGACAGACTCGAACCTCACACTTTTAATGCATTGTCTGGGCTGAGATGTCACTTATTTTAAAAAAAAACCTTAAGTCATCTCGAGAATGTGAATTAATAGTAGTTCTGGGATTTACAGATTAATGAACTGAAACCTGCAACTCATTCTAAAAGGTGAAAGACTTAACAGCAATTTGGTTTGTTCAATATGTCATTTCAGTTGCATGACACTGTGATCTTTTGCTATAAAATCTGTGTCTTATGATCCTGTTCCACAGTTACCCGATGAAGGAGCAGTGCTCCAAAAGCTCATACTTCCAAGTAAACCTGTTAGACTATAACCTGGTGTTGTGTGATTTTTAACTTTATCCAGCCCAGTCCAACATCGGCTCCTCCATATAATTTCTCGCGAACGCAGCCCACACCTCCTGATGCTGCCAGGAAACTTTATAACGCCGATGAAATGACACACTCTGCACTCCTGAAAAATTGACAAGTTCTCACGATACTGGCTGCTCATTCACGACTCCATCTGATACGCAACATTGGAAGGTTAGTGCAGGAGGCTGAAAGAAATGACAGCTTTAAAACAAAAACTCTTGGAGCTCAAAGCTTTCAATGAGAGTCTGAGCCCCGCAGCAAGTTCAAATAACCTTTATTGCGACCCAACTTTGTTACAGCTTCAGATCCGCTCAGCAAAATGGCAGAGAAAAAAGTAGCTGCTTTTTAAACAGCTCAAAGTCAAAGCGCACACACTCCCCGCACCCCCCCATCACTTTCTTTACTATTGGTCAGGCACCAAGATGTCCCTTTGTAATTGGATCCTCGGTACAGCCTTAACCTGGAGGAAGCATTGACTCACTCAGCAATTTCAACCCATACCCTGTATAGCGCCATCTGCTGCAGTGGGATTCAAACCCGGGACCCCCTGGAACTGGGTTAATAGTCCAGTCGATAATGGCACTCAGCCGTCATGCCTTCAATCACCCTATGTGAACTCGCTGGTGCCTCTGGAGGAGGGAGGAGCGCGTGAAGTCCTTTCCGCACTCGGGGCAGCTGAAGGGCCTCTCCCCTGTGTGGACCCGCCGGTGGGTCAGCAGGTTGAAGGAATTGCTGAAGGCCTTCCCACACTCGGGGCAGCTGAAGGGCCTCTCCCCGGTGTGGATCCGCTGGTGGGTCAGCAGGTTGGAGGAATTGCTGAAGGCCTTCCTGCACTCAGGGCAGCTGAAAGGCTTCTCTCCATTGTGGATTCGCCGGTGCCTCAGCAGGTTGGGGGAATGGCGGAAGGCCTTCCCACACTCGGGGCAGCTGAAGGGCCTCTCCCCAGTGTGGATCCGCTGGTGGATCAGCAGAGAAGAGGAATTGTTGAAGGCCTTCCCACACTCGGGGCAGCTGAAGGGCCTCTCCCCAGTGTGGACCCGCCGATGGGTCAGCAGGGAAGAGAAATCGCTGAAGGCCTTCCCACACTCAGGGCAGCTGAAGGGCCTCTCCCCCGTGTGCACCCGCCGGTGCCTCAGCAGGTTGGGGGAACTGCTGAAGGCTTTCCCACACTCTGGGCAGCTGAAGGGCCTCTCCCCGGTGTGGGTCCGCCGGTGGGTCAGCAGGTTGGAGACCTGGGCAAATCTCTTCCCACACTCAGGGCAGGAGAACGGCCTCTCCCCTGTGTGGGCCCGCAGGTGCCTCAGCAGGTGGGAGGCCCGGGTAAATCTCTTCCCACACTTGGGGCAGTTGAAGGGCCTCTCCTCCGTGTGGGACCGCTGGTGCCTCAGCAGGTCGGAGTATTTGCTGAAGGCCTTCCCACACTCTGGGCAGGAGAACGGCCCCTCCCCTGTGTGGATGCGCCGATGAGTCTCCAGGACAGACGGGAAATGGAAGCTTTTTCCGCCATCACCACACTTCCACCATTTCTCCACGGGGCGGGATTCCTCAGGGTTCTCCATGGCCGAAGCTTCAGCTGCGCACACACACACACACACACACACACACTTCCAGCCCCTCCCTGTCGTCAATTCCTCTTTCCAGGCTGTAGATGCTGCTATACACCCCACACTCAATGCGCTGCAACAGTAGGGTCTCTCATCCAGTCCCACTGATGCTGAAAATGTACTCAAACAGGAACCAAAATGCTTTGCTCCTTCTCACAGAATCATAGTTGAAAATTGTTTCCGGTCCCGATGGATTGAGTGACTGTCAGACATTGACATCAAAGTGAGGACTGCAGACGCTGGAGAGTCAGTGTCGAAATGTGTGGTACTGGAAAAGCGCAGCAGGTCAGGCAGCATCCGAGGAGCAGGAGAGTCAATGTTTCGGGCATAAGAACTTCATGCGTTGATTTTGAAGCTTCTATCTTCAAATCCACTGTTTAAAAGAGATTACAAAAGTCATCACTGTCAGTGCAGGGTAAAAATTCAAAACAAGCAATTCTACTTTCTGCGGAATATTCTGGTCTTTTGTTACTCCACAAAATTGAAAGCACCATCCCACTCTGTTCTCACTCTGATATAACTAATTCCCCTGAAGGTGCTGATTCAGGATCTTACAGGGGCAGAAAAAGCAAAAACATCAAGACTGACATCTCTCCAAATTTTGGATAATTCCACCTGAAAGTTAATATCTTTCACAACACTGGGATACTGCTGAGAGTGAGCAGGTCTGCTTTTGGGAAGCAAACAAAAAAGTGTCAATTCAGGGTGAACCTGCAATGAAGCTTCTTGAGGAAGGACCAGACACAAAATGGTTAACGACCCCAGGAAGGTGGGAGCAAACGGAGACATCAAGGCATTAACACCTACACACTTCAGTCAAGCTCTGCTGCTTCCTGTCAGAGCAAAACATCCTCAAAGTCCAGTCATCACAACCACACTTCTGCTTTCACTGAAGACGATTAGAGTCACACAGCACGGAAACAGACCCTTGGGCCCAACCTGTCCGAGCTGACCAGATTTCCTAAATTAATCTAGTCACATTTGCCATCACTTGGCCCCTATATGGGCCGGGTGCTGGCAGCTGGGACTAAATTGGGTTGGCTGTCTGGTCGACAAGGACGAGTTGGATCGAAAGGTCTGTTTCCGTACTGTACATCTCTATGACGCCAGTCGCATATGCCACCACGTGGCCGCTCTCCATCTGAACCCTTTGTATTCATCCGCCCATCCAGATGCCTTTTAACTGTAGGAATTGTACCAGCCCCCACCACTTTCTCTGGCAGCTCATTCCATATACACATCACCCTCTTCATGAAAACGTTGCCCCTGAGGTCTCTTTTACATCTCCCCACTGCCCTCACCCTGAACCTATGACCCTCCAGTTCGGGACTCCCCCATCCCAAGGGAAAGACCTTGACTATTTATCCTATCCATGCTCATGATTTTATAAAAGTCTATAATGTCACCTCTCAGGCTGTGGCGCAATGGGGAAAACAGCCCCTCCCCATCCTTCTGTCCCTCCTCACCCAGGTAATTAAGACACATACCTGAGTTTGCAGCGTCAGCTCCCTTCCTGGATTCACTCCAATTGCCACAAGTGAATAGATTTCCCCCCTCCCCTCTCTGTCCCTCCCAGGATGAAGAGTTGCCCAAAGAGAGGGAGTTTCACTCAAACTGACAGGGCCATTTCCGTGTTGTGACGCCAATGGGTGAGGGAGGGGGAGGGAGAAGGGACGAAACAAAAGGGTCAGGGCAAGGTGCACAGTTTGCAGGAATCCCTTCCCTTCACAGAATCCCCACAGCGTGGAAGCAAGCCACTCAGCCCAACGAGTCCAAACCAACACTCGAAGGGTAACCCACCCACACCGATTCCCCTACACCTGTTGCTCTACTCCCTGACTATCACACCTAATCTGCAAGTCCCTGGGTACAATGGATAACTTAGCATAGCCAATCCCCCCTAACTTGGACAAAGTTAACAATCACAATACCATGTTATAGCCCAACAGGTTTATTTAGAAGCTCTAGCTTTTGGAACGCTGTTCCTTCATCAGGTGATTGTGGAGAATAAGATCATAAGACACAGAATTTATAGAAAAACATGACAGTGTCCTGCCACTGAAATGATACATTTAACAAACCTGGATTGTTAAGTCTTTCATCTTTTCAAATGGGTTGCAGGTATCATTAATATGCACACCCCAGTCTTCCTGGAAGGCACCTTCTCCATATAATTTTAATAACAAAGTGACATTTCTGCTCAGCTCTGCAAATATACACTCACTCCTGTGGACTTGTGTGCGTGCGCGCATGAGAGAGAAAATGTCTATTTCCATCCTGTTTATTTCTGTCTATTTGAGAACAGATGCCTTACTTCTGTTGGTGTAAATATTGTTGTAAATCATAGCTGGGTTCTCATAGATAGATGTAAGAGAGAGAGAATTCCTCAAGTAGGACAGAATCAGAATCCTGGGAGACCCCCATTTCTGGTTTACTTCCGAATGAACAAACATTAAACACGAGCACCTATTTGTTTCAAATTTGGTTTCATTTTTTGTGTGATTCCCTGCTATGATGTGTCTGGATGGTTGACAGGCTGGGAAATTGTGGATTGGGGCTTGATTGGCTGAATGCTGTATTGTTCCGGAAAGTGAAAAAAAGAAGCGGCGGGGGGGTGGGGGGGGGGGCAAATCTTCAGCAAAAATCCAGCAAAGCGGAGAACAGACCGACATCTTACGCTGTGGGAACAGGGAGATCAGCACAGGACAGAGAAATCAGGACCTGAAATCCGAGCTGACACCCTGTGATCAGTGCTTTCATTAGCAGCACCAACCCTATACCTTTACCTCACTTCCCATTTGACCAAACCCTCGATATTCAGGATCCAATCCTTGCCATCCTGAAGCCATGTCTCTGTAAGGAGTCTCCGATCATAATTATTCTCTTCAATGTGTGCAGTCAACTCATTCACTTTTGTTACAATGCAGCACACATTCGGATACTGTTTCTGGTTTCAATTTTTGTGATCTTTAGAATCCAGTTTTTATTGCTGGTATATTTACTCTCCTTGTCCCTATCATTCTCTAAAGTTCATTTCCCACATCACTAGACTGCTCACTGGCCTTGATTTGGATTGTTCATGCTAAATTGTCCATAATATTGAGGTTAGGTGGGTTAGCCATGGGAAATGCAGGGTTGTAGTTTCATATCCAGCCTGCTCTGCCATTCATTAAGATCATGGCTGATCTATCCATTGTCTCAGATCCTCCCCACCCTGCATTGTCCCAACTACCCTTAATTCCCCTACCATTGCAAAAACCCATCCAACTGTGTCTTGAACATACTTAACAAAGCTGCCTCTACTGCTTTCTTGGACAGAGAATTCCATAGATTCACTACACTCCAGGAAAAGCAATTCCTCCTCATCTGTGTCCTGAATCTACTCCTCCTAATCTTGAGACCTGGTTTCATTCACCAGCAGAAATGACTCAATAGGTAGGGCTTCATCTCCACAGTGCAATGAATTCCCACTTTCCACCAAAATCCCGGATGTACTCACTCACTCAGTTGCTGTCTCACAAATGCAGGATTTCATTGTAACTTATTCTGCTCCCATTAAGGGCAAAGCATCTTTGAAAGCTGCTCTGAAACTCCAGCCTTCACAATCACACTTCTGCTTTCACCAAAGAAAATTAGAGTCATACAGCACGGAAACAGGCCTTTTGGTCCAACTTGCCCGGCCAAACAGATATCCTAAATTAATCTCGTCCAATTTGCCTGCAAGTGGCCCATATCCCTCTAAACCCTTCCTATTCATGTACGCATCCAGGTGCCTTTAGAAATTCTCAAACATATGCCTTCTAGTTTTGAACTCTCCTACCTTGGGGAAAAGACCTTGGATATTCACCCTATCCATGCCTCTTATGAACGTCTATAAGGTCACCCCTAAGCCTCCAATGCTCTCAGGAAAATATCCCCGGCCAAATGAGCCTCTCCCTGTAGCTCGAACCCTCCAACTCTGACAGCAGCCTTGTAAATCTTTTCCGACATCTTTCAAAGTTTCACAACATCTTTCCCGTAAAAGGGTGACCAGAAATGAATGCAGTCTTCCAAACGTGGACTAACAAATGTCCTACACAGCCATAACATGACCTCCCAACTCCTATACTCAATGCACTGACCAATAAAGGAAATGCCTCCTTCACTATCCTGTCTACTGGTAACTCCACTTTCAAGGAACTATGAACCTGCACTCCAAGGTCTCTTTGTTTTGCAACACTCCCCTTAACGGTGTCAGTCCTGCCTGGATTGCTTGACCAAAATGCAAACCACATATTTCTCTGAATTAAACTCCATCTACCACACTTTGGCCAATCAGCCCACCTGATCAGTTCTAATTTATAATGAACTCTCTTTCCTCGCTTATTCTTTAGAAGTTGAAAATCTCTTTCCCACACACTCTCCCTCCATTCTCAGTTTGCTGAACCTTATCCCTGCTGTAACTCATCCTGAAGGATGCAGTTGACGCTGGTTAATAGGCCCACAAGCAGGGGGGTTCTAACTGAAACAAAGAATACTGAACGGCCTGGAAAGAGTGGAAGTTAGGAAGATGTTTCCATTGGTTGGAGGGATTAGAACCAGTGGGCACAGCCTTAGAGTAAAGGGAAGACCTTTCAGAATGGAGGTAAGGAGAAACTTCTTCAGCCAGAGAGTGGTGAATCTATGGAATTCACTGCCACAGAACGCTGTGGAGGCCAGGTCACGGAGGATAATTAGAACGTAGAACAGTACAGCACAGCACAGAACAGGCCCTTCAGCCCACAATGTTGTGCCGACCATTGATCCTCATGTGAGGTAAACCTAATGTACAAACCCTCAAATTTCTGTGACCATATGCATGTCCAGCAGTCTCTTAAATATCCCCAATGACCTTGCCTCCACAACTGCTGCTGGCAATGCATTCCAAGCTCTCTCAACTCTCTGCGTAAAGAACCCACCTCGGACATCCCCTCTATACTTTCCACCAAACAGCTTAAAACTATGACCCCTCGTGTCAATTTATGCCCTGGGAAAAAGTTTCTGGCTATCAACTCGATCTATGCCTCTCATTATCCTGTACACCTCAATTAGGTCCCCTCTCTTCCTTCCTTTTTCCAATGAAAAAGGTTCGAGCTCAATCAATCTCTCTTCGTAAGATAAGCCTTCCATTCCAGGCAGCATCCTGGTAAACCTCCTCTGAACCCTCTCCAAAGCATCCACATCTTTCCTATAATAGGGCGACCAGAACTGGACACAGTATTCCAAGTGCTGTCCAACCAAAGTTTTATGGAGCTGCAACAAGATCTCACGGCTCTTAAACTCAATCCCCTGTTAATGGGAGCCAAAACACCATATGCTTTCTTAACAACCCTGTCCACCTGGGTGGCAATTTTAAGGGATCTACGTACCTGCACACCAAGATCCCACTGTTCCTCCACACTGCCAAGAATCCTGTCTTTAATCCTGTACTCAACTTTCAAGTTCGACCTTCCAAAATGCATCACTTCGCATTTATCCAGGTTGAACTCCATCTCCCACCTCTCAGCCCATCTCTGCATCCTGTCAATGTCACGCTGCAGCCTACAACAGTCCTCTATACTGTCAACGACACCTCCAACCGTTGTGTCGTCTGCAAACTTGCGAACCCATCCTTCAATCTCCTCATCCAAGTCATTAATAAAAATTACAAAGAGTAGAGGCCCAAGAACAGAGCCCTGTGGAACACCACTCACCACTGACTTCAAGGTAGAATATTTTCCTTCCGCTACCACTCGCTGTCTTTTGTCGACCAGCCAATTCTGTATCCAGACAGCTAAATTTCCCAGTATCCCATTCCTCCTGACCTGCTGAACGAGCCTACCATGGGGAACCTTATCAAATGCCTTACTGAAGTCCATATACACCACATCCACCGCTCGACCCTCATCAACTTGTCAAGTAACATCCTCAAAGAACTCAATAAGATTTGTGAGGCATGACCTGCCCCTCACAAAGTCGTGCTGACTGCCTTTAATCAAGCCATGCTCTTCCAGATGGTCATAAATCCTATCCCTCAGAATCCTTTCTAACACCTTGCAGACAACAGACGGGAGACTGACTGGTCTGTAATTGCCAGGGATTTCCCTATTTCCTTTCTTGAAGAGAGGAATTACATTTGCCTCCCCCAGTCCTCAGGTATGACTCTGGTGGAGAGCGAGGATGCAAAGATCTTCGCAAGCGGTGAAGAAATCACATTTCTCGCTTCCCAAAGCGGCAGAGGACAAATCTGGTCTGGCCCTGGCGACTTGTCAATCTTAATGTTTGTCAAAATTTTCAATACATCGGCTTCCTCAATCTCTATCTGTTCCAGCATGCTTAACTGCTCCTCAATGGTTTCATTCACTACAAGGTCCTTTCCTTTAGTAAAGACAGAAGCAAAAAACTCATTTGGGGCTTCCCCTGCCTCCTCAGACTCTATACACAAGTTCCCTATGCTATCCCTGATCGACTCTACTCTTTCTTTGATCATTCTGAGATAGAGACGTTCTTGAGCATCAAGGGGATCGAGGATTATGGGGACAAAGTGGGAGAACAGGTTTGATAAACCTATCAGCCATAATTGAATGGCGGAGCAGACCCGATGGGCTAAATGGCCTTAATTTCTGCTCCTGTGTCTTACGGTCTCTTGCTATCCTGGACAGAGGGGGCGAGAATTGGAAGCAGGAGTAGGCCATCTGGCTGGTCAAGCCTGCACCAGCATTCAAAAAGATCATATATGCTATTATGTGCTGTATAACTCTGCAACTGTTCTGTACTGGTCTTAAAATCATTTTCATGCCAACCCCCATAAACATCCACTTCATTGTTGTTCAAAAATCAGATGAACTCAGCCTTGAATATATTCAATGACCCCCTAACTGCAGGAAGGCATCCCCACTTCTGAGCTCAATTCCTAATATACCACTTGTCTTGCTAATTGCTGGCTGCACCTGTCTGACAACTGGCAGTGACTGGTGTAGAAAGATGCTGAGACCCCTTCCTACATCCACTATCATTCGAGATGAAACGTCAACTCTCCTGCTCCTCGGATGCTGCCTAACCTGGTATGCTTTTCCAGTGCCAGAGAGAGTGAGAGAGCCCGAGAGAGAGCGAGATACAGGGGTCCCTATTGGTCTATCAAAATAAAGTTGCGCGCCTTTTCTACGGAATGATTTGGAGATGCCGGTGTTGGACTGGGATGTACAAAGTTAAAAATCACAACACCAGGTTACAGCCCAACAGGTTTAATTGGAAGCACTAGCTAGTGCTATAACCTGATTCTGGATTAGTGGTGCTGGAAGAGCACAACAGTTCAGGCAGCATCCAAGGAGCTTCGAAATCGATGTTTCAGGCAAAAGCCCTTCATCAGGAATAAAGGCAGTGAGCCTGAAGCGTGGAGAGATAAGCTAAAGGAGGGTGGGGGTGGGGAGAAAGTAGCATAGAATTCAATGGGTGAGTGGGGGAGGGGATGAAGGTGATAGGTCAGACAGGAGAGGGTGGAGTGGATAGGTGGAAAAGGAGATAGGCAGGTAGGACAAGTCCGGACAAGTAATGGGGACAGTGCTGAGCTGGAAGTTTAGAACTAGGATGAGGTGGGGGAAGGGGAAATGAGGAAACTGTTGAAGTCCACATTGATGCCCTGGGATTGAAGTGTTCCGAGGTGGAAGAGGAGGCGTTCTTCCTCCAGGCGTCTGGTGATGAGGGAGCAGCTGTGAAGGAGGCCCAGGGCCTCCATGTCCTCGGCAGAGTGGGAGGGGGAGTTGAAATGCTGGGCCACGGGGCAGTGATCCACACGGGCCCCCGATCCACACCCACTCCCCTATCCCCATTGCTCTACATTTAACCCTGAGTCATGCACCTTACCTGCACACTATGAGGAATTTAGCATAGCCAATCCACCCTAACCTGCACATCCCTGGGCACAATGGGGAATTTAGCATAGCCAATCCACCTGAACTTGGATAAAGGTTAAAATTACAACTCCAGGTTGTAGTCCAACAGGCTTCTCTGGAAGCAGTAACCTTTGGAGTGATATGAGACATAAGCATGGAAACAGACCCTTCGGTCCAACCTGTCCATGCCGAACAGATATCCCAACCCAATCCCACCTGCCAGCACCCGGCCCATATCCCTCCAAACCCTTCCTATTCATATACTCGTCCAAATGCCTTTTAAGTGTTGCAATTGTACCAGCCTCCGCCACTTCCTCTGGTAGCTCATTCCATACACGTACCACCCTCTGCATGAAAAAGTTGCCCCTTAGGTCTCTTTTATATCTTTCCCCTCTCACCCTAAACCTATGCCCTCTAGTTCTGGACTCCCCGACCCCAGGGAAAAGACTTTGTCTATTTTTGGAAGCAGTAACTTTTGGAGTGATTTGGGTCAATCCCCGCTTCGGACAACTGTCTGTGTGGCATTTGCACATTCTCCCAGTGTCTGAGCGGGTTTCCTCCCACAGTCCAAAGATGTGTAGGTTAGGTGAATTTGCCATGCTTAATTGCCCCGTAGTGTTAGGTGCATTCGTCAGGGGTGAATGTAGGGGAATGGGTCTGGGTGGGTTGCTCTTCGCAGCGTCGGTGTGGACTTTTTGGGCTGAAGGGCCCGTTTCCACACCGGAGGGAATAATTATTTATATAAAATGCCCCCGATCCATTAGAGTGCCCAACATTAGTTTTAATTGGGTAGTAGAAATCTGAAGTATAATTGCTCGCTTCAGGACATCCAGACGTGAATGAATTTGACACAGGACACATTGGGCAACCATTAAAGAATCCGTTGTATTTCACCGGGTTGTGGACTCATGCAGAGACACGAACAACTTACTTTGATAAGTGTTCGATTTGCAAATGGAACGGCTGACAGATATTGAGAGTTTGCACACTTGGTTAAACAGCTACATGCCATAGCCAGGATTTAGGAGGCTCAAATCCCTAATTTGGACTGTTCTGGAAAGTGTGTGCTTCGTTAGCGTTGGAAGGAAGGAATGAATAAACAAAAGCTGACAAACAGATATGAGGAAAGTTGGAAAATGTTACAGAGAGATACACACAGGCAGAAGTTTGCAGAAAAGTTAACACTTCATAATCTGATTTCAATGCACATTAGCCTGGGTATGGTACTGATATCACAGGGGCCTCAAAAAGGGTACTCCCTCAATACTCAAACCAAAATGTGGGTGACCCCTGCTGGACTGGTTTGTGTTCATTCTTTGCTGCTGCCTATTTCAGTTGCTAATGTACATTATTGTTAACACTCACAAATCTGGTGGCACCCAGATTTTGGGAAAGCAGCTAGGAAAAGATCTGAAGCGTGTTTAATTTGTAAACAAACAAGATGCATACTCGAAGAGGGATGCCCTTTGTTTGTTAACCACTTCCTTGCCTGGTCGGCCTTTTTTACTGGTTTACAACTGGCGTATATAGTATCACCTCGCGTACTTAGTCATGAATATTGTCTAATAAGAGTAGATGTATTTAGTAGATGAATCAAAACCATCTCAATGACTGAAACAGCTGACACTGGATTGTTGGACAAGTGGGAAATATTTGCATCAGTTAACCAAAACACTTCAAAGTTTACAGTCACGGGTACGGCAAGCTGAAGAATTAGGACCGGGGCATTTTGCAGCCTGCTTCCTTGGGCAGAGAATTCCGCAGATACACTACTCTCTGGGAAAACCAGCAGCCCTCACTTCCTCCTCCTCAACTCTGTCCTAAACCTACTCCCCCAAAGCTTGAGGCCTAGTCTCATCTACCTGCAGAAATGACTGGATAGGGTAGGGCTTCATCCGCAAATTGCAACAAATTCCCACTTTCTCCCAAATTCCCAGATGTACTCACTTAATTGCTTGCTGTCTCACAAATGAAAGATTTCATTGTACCTTCTTCCGGTCCCAGTAAGGGCAAAACATCTTTGAAAGCTGCTCTGAAAGCCCTGACTTTGCAACCACACTTCTGCTTTCACCGAAAACAGTTAGTCATACACCACAGAAACAGATCCTTCCGCCCACACGTCTATGCCAACCATATATCCAAAATCAATCTATTCCATTTGCCAGCATGTGGCCCATAGTCCTCAAAACCCTTCCTATTCATGTACCCATCCAGATGTTGTAATTGTACCAGCCTCCACCACTTCCTGTCAGCTCGTTCCATACATGCAGCACCCTCTGAGAAAAAGTGGCCCCTCAGGTCGCTTTTAAATCTTTGCCCTCTCAGCTCAAACCACTGCCTTCTAATTTTGGACTCCCCTACCCAGAGGAAAAGACCTTGGCTATTCAACCTATCCATGCCCCTTATAAACTTCTATAATGTCACCCCTCAGCCTCCGACACTACAGGGAAAACAGCCTCAGCCTATTCAGCCTCTCCCTCTCGCTCAAACCCTCCAACTCTGACACCAGCCTTATAAACCTTTTCCAAACCCTTTCAAGTTTCACAACATCCTTCCATAGGATGGAGACCAGAATTACACACAATATTCCAAAAGTGGCCTAACCATTGTCCAGTGCAGCCGCAACATGACCTCCCAACTCCTTCACTCAATGCTCTGACCAATAGAGAAAAGTATACCAAACATCATCTTCACTATCCTGTCTATCTGCGACTCCACTTACAAGCAACTATGAACATGCACGCCAAGGTCTCTTTCTTCTGCATCACTCCCCCTGTGTAAATCCTGCCTGCATTGCTTGACCAAAATGCAACACATCACATTTCTCCAAGTTCAACTCCATCTGCCCTTCCTTAGCCTATCATCCCATCCAATCAATTCTAATTTATAGTGAACTCTCTTTCCTCTCTTATTCCTTAGAAGCTGAAGATCTCCATCGCATTCTCCCTCCATTTTCAATTTGCTGAACCTAATCCCTGCTGTACCTCATCCTGAAGGGTCTGGTTCATGCTGATTAGCAGGGCCATACTCAGGGGAGATCTAATTGAAACATACAGAATACTGAATGGCCTGGACAGAGTGGTTGTTGGGAAGATGTTTCCATTGACCCGAGGGCACAGCTTTAGAGTAAAGGGAAGACATTCTAGAATGGAGATAAGGAGAAACCTCTTCAGTCAGAGTGGTGAATCTATGGAATTCATTGGCATAGAAGACTGCAGAGGCCAGGTCACTGAGGATATTTAGACTTAGATAGCTAGGTTCTTGAGTATTGAGGGGATCGAGGGTGACAGGGAGAAAGCAGCAAAATGGCGCTCAGAAACTGATCAGCCACGATTGAATTGTATGAGCAGACCTGATGAGCTGAATAACCTACTTTCTGCTCCGATGTCTTATAGCCTCTTGCTGTCCAGGACACTGAGAATTGGGAGCAGGAGTCGGCCATTTGGTCTTTTAAGTCTGCACCAGCATTGAACAGATCACAAATGGATATGGATCTCCCTACATTGAGATGCAGAGGCTGGGACTTTTTTCACTGGAGCATCGGAGGTTATGAGGTGTCCTTAAAGAGAGGTTTAAAAAATCATGAGGGGTATAGGTGAGGTGAATGGCAGGTGTCATTTCAAGATTAGGGAGCAAACTTTTAAAGCGAGAGTAGAACGAGTCTAAAGACATGAGGAGCACATGTTTTTTTCTAAAAATAAAAGAGTGGTTGGTGTGTGGAATGAATGTCTAGAGGAAGTGGTGGATACAGGTACAGTTACAATGCTTAAAATACATTTTGATAAGTACGTGAATAGGAAAGGTTCGGAGGGATTATGGGCCAAACTCAGGCAGATGGGATTAGTTTGTGAATATAGTCAGCATGGATTAGTTGACCTGAAGGGTGTGTTTCTACGCCGTATGACTGTCACTGTTCTGTACTAGCCTTAAAACTATTTTCTTGCCTTCCCCAAGAACCATCCACTTCTCTGTTGTTCAAAAATGATATGAACTCAGGGGGTCATGGAATATATTCAAGGCTAACTGCAGGAAGGCATCCCCACTTCTAAACTCAATTCCTCTTGCTCATATCCCACTTGCCTTGCTGATTGCTTGCTGCACCTGTCTGACAACTGGCATTGACTGGTGTAGAAGGACGCTGAGGCCTCTTTGTCCATCCACACATCATTCCTGATGAAGGGCTCTTACCAGAAACGTCAACTTTCCTACTCCTCGGATGCTGTCTGACCTACTGTGCTTTTCCAGCGCCACACATTTTGACTCTGATCTCCAGCATCTGCAGTCCTCACTTTCTCCACTTCCCAATATATCACCATTTAAACAATACACCTCATTTCTGCTTTTTTTCCCCACAGCAAAAGTTACAACCCAGGAACCCTGTGGTACTGCATTTGCCATGTGTTTGAGGCACAGACCTGGACCAGCTTTTCCACAGTCTGTCCTCTTTCTGGATTCACTCCCTTTCTTTTCAGTTGCTGCAAGTCAACAATTGGATCCCAGCATGAAAATAAAAGAAATAGAAAAGGGAGTGAGAGAAGAGAGTGCTGTTGGACAGAGGAAGGGAATTACAGTCTTGGATGAATCTCAATCTTCATTCAGAGAGAGAGAGAGAGGAGCAGCAGCAGCTTCAGAAGCTCGTGGGTCAAGATTAGAGTGGTGCTGGAAAAGCACACGTCAGGCAGCATCCGAGGAGCAGGAAAATCGACGTCTCCGATTCAGACAATAGGGCTGTTCTGAATGGTAGGAGGACCAGGCTCCTCATTGGGCCGGTAAATGTAAGTCATGCACCATTTTTACAGACAGATAGAAGCATGTGCAGTTTTTTGCAGACACCGGCGAACATGCGCAGCGCTTGCTGACACAGAGGAGCACGCGCAGTAGGCTCTGTAGATATGCTGGCGTAACTGACAGATTCAACTGTCCAAATGTCAATAGGAGGAAAAAAGGTAGAGCCACAATTTTGTTTCACCTTCCCAGCCCCGGCTCTACATAACCGCGCATGTTCTTTGCTTTTCTCCTTACCCTCACCCCTCATGATTTTTCAAATCTCAATAAGGTCATTCCTCAACCTCCTCCATTCCATGAAAATGGCCCAGCCTCTCCCTATAACTCAAACCCTCCAGTCCTGGCAAAGTCCAAGTAAATCCCTCTCCAATAGTATTCTTCCTATTACAGGATGACCAGAACTGTACTCAGTACTCTAAACAAAATGGCCTCACCAACATCCTGTACAACCTCAACATAGAACAAAAAAAATTTACAACCCAGGAACAGGCCCTTCAAGCCTAAGCCGATCCAAATCCCCTGTCTAAACCTATCGCGTAATTCCTGAATCTGTATCTCTCTGCTCTCCCCCTACTCATGCATCTGTACAGATGCTGAAAATGTGTTGTTGGAACAGCGCAGCAGGTCAGGCAGCATCCAGGGAACAGGAGAATCGACGTTTCGGGCACAAGCCCTTCTTCAGGCCCGAAACGTCGATTCTCCTGTTCCCTGGATGCTGCCTGACCTGCTGCGCTGTTCCAGCAACACATTTTCAGCTCTGATCTCCAGCATCTGCAGACCTCACTTTCTCCTCCATCTGTACAAATGTACCTTTTCTTTTTGTAGATATTTTTACTGAAAATTTAACATGTTCTTACAAGTTTACAAATTTATAAAAACCAAGTACAAACACTAATATACAATTAAATCTTAAATAAATAGCCAAAACCTGTCAAACAAAAAGAAGAGATACAGAGAAGAAAAAGACAAAACTCAACTACTAACCTAACCTATAACTAACCAGAGTGTATGATCAAATATCTTACATTATTCAAAAGAAAAAAGGATAACATAGCAATGAAGTAGTGAAGTACATGCTCGGAATGAGTTAACATCAAGTCGTAATAAAGCCCGAGCCAGAACTGTTACCTCAACTAAATGAAAGCCCTTGAAAGAATGGCCGAAATATCTGTATCTATGTAATTCAAAAAGGGCTGCCATATTTTATAGAATAATTCAGTTTTTTGGTGCACCATATTTGTAAGGAAGTCAAGGGGAATACATTCCATGATTAATCTGTGCCAATTCGGAAGTCCTAGAGGGCCCTCAGCCACCCAGTTTACTAAGATATTTCTCCTTGCATAGAAGGAGAGAATGGAAAATAATTTCCTCCCGTGCACATCCAGAGAAGGTTAGCTCGAGAAGCCCAGAAGAGGAGATACTGGATCTACTGTAATTTCCGTTCCCAAGATTTCTGTCAGGGCATTTACTACTTTGGTCCAGTATTTGAGGATCTTATGGCAAGTCCATAAGCGGTGTGTAGGAATGCCCACCTCTGTTTTACATTTGGGACACATTGCAGATGCTGCTGCCCTAAAGTTTGCCAATCGTTCTGGTGCCATATGGGCCCTATGAAGTATCATTAACTGAATGGTCTGGGTTCTGTTACAAATGGAGATTTTTTTGGCATTTTCCCAAATGTAATTCCACATTTCTGTAGAAATTTCCAGCCCCAAATGCTGATCCCATGTTCTAAGCAGACGGTCTATATCTTCTGACGCTTCATCACGTAATAAATGATAAAGAGTGCTGACTGAGGGTACACCCACTGGCCACAACACACTACGTTCTCTATCTGATTTATAGAGAACATCTAAGAACGCAGTCATCTTCTGTATGTAGTCGTCTCGAATGTAGAATTATTGAAAGAGGTCTCCATTAGGTAATCCAAATTCCTGATGCAGCTGTTCAAAAGTCATCAGGACCCCCTTCTCAAACAGATCCCCTAAACAGGAGATACCCCTGGATCTCCAGGATTTGAATGTGGCATCTGTAAGCCCCGGCTGAAAACCCCATGCCCCCACTATAGGAGTATAGGAGGATGTTTTATGTGAATTACCCTCGTTTTGCCGCATTATATTCCAAGCTTTAATTGTGTTTAGTACTATAGGGTTTCTATAGTGGTCCGTAATGATTTTCATCTTATCGAAAAATAAGAGGTTAATCAGAGGGCACTGTACTTGAGAAGTCTCGATGTCCATCCAGATCGATTGCGGGCCTGACGTGACCCAATCGGCTGTGTAGCTTAACTGATACTTTCTAAAGTCTGGAAAATCCAGTCCTCCCCTTGCCAGTGGAACTTGTAGCTTCCTTAGCTTAATGAGGAGCCGTCTATGGTTCCAGATGAAAGAACCCAGCCAACCATACAATTTGCACAGTGTCAGCCTCGGCAGCATCACCGGAAGCATTCTCATAGAGTATAAGAGACGGGGCAAGACATTCATTTTAATTAGGGCTATTCTACCTAGTCAGGAAATTGGAAGGTCTCCCCAGCGTTGAAGGTCCTGTCTTACCCTTTCCAATAGATGCACAAAATTGGCCTTGTATAGCTGGCCAAATACTGGGGCGATAAAAATGCCTAAGTATAAAGAAACCCTCAGAGACCACTGAAAGGGGAAGTGGGACATACTAGTGAGGCCACCCATCGGCATGGCCTCCGATTTTGAAAAATTAATTTTGTAGCCTGAAAATGCACTAAATGCATTAATAGCTTGGATTAAGCGAGGCACGGACATCAGAGGATTACTAAGAAAAAGGAGATCATCATCTGCTTATAGGGTAATTTTATATGTTTACCTGTACCAACCCTCGGGGCTGTTATATTAGAGTCAGCCCATATAGCTTCCGCCATTTGCTCAATTATTCGCGTGAATAGCAACGGTGAGAGACGACATCCCTGACGGCAGCCCCTACCCACACTGAAGCTATCGAAGCCTAATCCATTGGTGATCACAACTGTTTTGGGATCATTATACAGTGTTGAGACCCATTTGGCAAATACGTTTCCAACGCCAAACCTTTCCAATGTATAGAACAGGTATGACCATTCAACCCTGTCAAATGCCTTCTCCGCATCCAATGAGACTACTATTCCTGGTATTTTTTCCTGATGACAGACTTGATTCACATTCAAGACCCTTCTAATATTATCAGATGATCTACGGCCCTTAATAAACCCAGTCTGCTCCTCTTTTATGATATATGGCAGTATCCCCTCTAGCCTCAATGCTAATGATTTACAGAGAATTTTAAAAATCTACAGTTAGCAAGGATATTGGTCTGTATGATGCACAATCTTCTGGATCCTTTCCTTGTTTGAGAATAAGGGAGATATTCACCTCATTCAGTGAAGGTGGGAGGCAGCCCTGACTTATATGAGTGGTTGTACATGTCCATAAGTGGGCCAGCTAATACTCCTGTGAACTCTTTGTAAAATTCAACCTGAAAGCCCTCTGGGCCAGGTGCCTCACTGCTCTGAAGTTGCCTGATTATGTCAAGTATTTCCTGCGTTGTTGGGGGAGCATTCAGGAATGATACCTGTTCTGGGATTAAGTCCGGAAAGGCCAGGCTTTTAAAAAAGGACTGCATCCTCCTGGCTCTATCTTCACAATCCTGCGATCAGAATAAAACTTTCTGAAGATTGTGTTGATCCTTTTAGGATCGTGAGTCAGAGTACCAGCACTTTCCCTGATAGCTTGAGTGGCCCCGTTTTATCCTTGCGAGAAATGCGAAGCATCTACGAGGTTTATCGCCAAATTCATATAATCTTTGTTTTGCAAATAATACTTCCCTCTTTGCCGTTAGGTGAAGGCGGTATTCAGAGCTGTCCAAAGGGTCATAATCCTTTAGTAATTTGGCAATAGAAGGTCTGTCAGCGTATGCTGTTTCAGCTGCTTTTAAGCGAAACTCAAGTGGACGCTGTTGTTTTCCCTTTAATTTTTTCCGGGTCACCGAGTATGAAATGATCACAACTCTCGCATAAGCTTCAATAGTCTCCCACATCATTGACGGGTTACTAGCCGTACCTGAATTAATTTCCAAGAAAGCTTTAAATTCTTGAGAAAAATATTTTGTAAGGAATCCATACGCCAATGTCGGGGGGGGGGGGGGGGGGGGGAGGATGTCTCATTGTTCATAGACTTGATTTCCATGTACACAGCAGCGTGTTCAGAAATTATATCATCTATTTTACAGGATGATATGGAATTTTAAAAAGTCGAGGGGGCAAAAAACATGTCAATTCTAGTGTGACATTTATGTGGATTAGAGTAAAAAGAGAAATCTCTGCCTTGTGGGTGGAGGCACCTCCACACATCTAATAATCCTAATTCTTGATTCAAATCTGCCAATTGTCTAGATCTGGGGGATACACCCGCAGTACTCTTGGGTATCCTGTCTATTTCCGGCTCCATAATGCAATTCGAGTCTCTCCCTATAATTGTATGACGAGCACCGAGAGCCATCAGTTTGGAGAAGGCTTCCGTTATAAATTTGAAAGGATGCGCCGGGGGACAATACTGGTTTAAAATCCCATATTCCTCTCCATTTATAAGGGCTTTAATTAGTATATATCGTCCAGATTCATCTTTTATCTGACTTAGGATTTTGAAAGGGAGATTCTTCCAAATAAGAATGACTACCCCCCCCTACTTTGAGCTGGAGGAAGAAAAGAAGGCCTGATCAAATCCACCCTGTTGTAATTTCAAATGTTCTTTATCCAATAAATGCGTCTCCTGCAGAAGAGCTATATCAACCCATTCTTTCAAGGTTTGATAATATTTTCTTCGTAGGTTTGATAATATTTTCTTCCTTTTGAATGGAGAATTACTCCCCTTGATATTCCAGGTGCACCATTTAATCGAATGACTAACCATAACCATCCAGGCAAGTCCGAGACCCCCTGGGAGGAGAAACACCATCCAAAACACCTCGAGCATAGACCATAGAAAATTCACAAAACGTGATTCTTTATTACACTCACACTATTATAATAAAAAACTATTTCTAAATAAAAAAAACAAAAACATATTTAAACGGACATTTTCCCCCTGGTTTCCAGGGGAATCACTTCCTTTCCAAAATCCCATCATATCCTCTCCCGACCAGTGCCCCACCCTTGACCCAGGCACCCCATAAGAGTGAATAAAATTGAAGTGTATGACCAAGCTAAAGTTAACAGTGAGTACCCTCCCTCCTCCCCACCCACCCCAACACCTAGATATATTTGGTGATGTTAATACACACTTATAACAGCACACAAACCAACAGCCACTCTCAGACAACAACTCACCAAAACGAAGGACCCGATACCCAGCATGAGCAAAACTAAGATAGTGTACAAAATCCCATGCAAGGACTGCACAAAACACTATATAGGACAAACAGGAAGACAGCTAACGATCCGCATCCACGAACATCAACTAGCCACGAAATGACACGACCAGCTATCCCTAGTAGCCACACACGCAGACGACAAGCAACATGAATTTGACTGGGACAACACTACCATTATAGGGCAAGCGAAACAAAGAACAGCCAGGGAATTCCTAGAAGCTTGGCACTCATCCACAAACTCTATCAACAAACACATAGACCTGGACCCAATATACCGGCCACTTCAGCGGACAGCTGAAACTGACAACCGGAAGCGGCAGGGACAGGCCACTATAAATGCCAGAGGAAACACCACAGAAGCGCTTCACAGGAGGCTCCCAAGCACTGAGGATGTCACCTAGACAGGGGACGAAACGTTTGCAACAAAAGCTTCCAGCTCGGCGAACAGAACCACAGCAGAGCACTACAGACTCAGACTTGCTGGGTTGCCGCCATCTTGGATTTCCCCCACCCAGATGCACCTTCAATAAATCTACCGTCCCTGCCTCTCCTTCTGCTGGCAATGCATTCCAGACATCTATCACCCTCTGAGTAAAGTACTTTCTGTGTGCATCTCCAACATGATGCCCCAATTCCTGTACTCAGTATGTGAACAATGAAGGCAAGCGTGCAAAACACCTTAGTCACCCCCGTCTACCAGTGATGGAACTTTCAAGAACAATGAAAACGACCACCCTCGGGTCTCTGTTCTACAACACGACCCAGGCCTTAATATTACCTGTACAAGTCTTGCCCTCTAATTTAGCAAAATGCAACCCCTCACATATCCATACCTCTCTCATACACAGGCTCTCTCTCAGACACACACATACACCACCTTCTCAACACACTCACCCTCGCGCAGGCTCATTCTCCATCACAATCACACTTTATCAAGCATGCACACATGCAAATACACACTCACCGACGCACACAGTCTTATACACAAACACACTACACACACTTTCCTGATGAAGGGCTTTTCCCCGAAACGTTGATTTTCCTGCTCCGCGGATGCTGCCTGACTTGCTGCAATACCACATTCTTGATCCTAAACTTATTACCCTCTAGTTCTGGGCTCCCCCATCCAAAGGAAAATACCATGTCTATTTACCTTATGCATGTCTATTTACCTTATGCATGTCCCTCATGACGATATAAAAGCGTATAAGGTCACTCATCAGACTCTGGCACGCTACGGAAAACAGTCCCAGTCTGTCCTTATGTCTCTCCTCACCCGGGTAGCCAAGACGCATACCTGAGGTCACAAAGTCTGCTCCCTCCCTGGATTCACTCCAGTTGCTACAAGTGAGCCTGCTCCACAATCATTAAGATCATGGCTGATCTATCCATCGTCTCATCTCCTCCTCCCTGCACTGTCACAAGGAACCCCTTCATTCCCCTATCAGGCAAAAACCCACCTAACTGTGTCTTGAATATACTTAATGAAGCTGCCTCTATTGCTTCCTTGGCCAGAGAGTATTCCATAGATTTTGGTGAAGGCCTTTTGCCCAAAACATCTATTTTCCTGCTCCTCGGATGCTGCCTGACTAGCTGTGCTTTTCCAGCACCACTCTAATCTAGACTATTCCATAGATTCACGACTCTCTGGGAAAAGCAGTTCCTCCTCATCTCTGTCTGAAAGCTACTCCCTCTAACCTTGAGGCCTAGTCTCACCCATCAGCAGAAATTACTGGACAGGGTAGGGCTTCATCCCCAATTGCAATGACATTGGAAAGATGTTTCCATTGGTAGGAGACTAGGACCACAGGGCACAGCTTTAAGAATAAAGGGAAGACCTTTAGGAACAGAGATAAGCGATGTCGCTTTTTCTGCTGACAGTGAGGAGCATGGATAATGTGTTGGTGACACCAGCGAGCAGGTGCGCTGTTGTTCACACCACAGAACAGACACAATGTGCTCTGTGGCGATGCTGGTGTTATTGACAGATTTTAAGTGTTCAAATGCCAAGAGGAGAAACAAAGGGTAGAGCCACAGTTCTTTTTCCCCATGTGGTTCAACATTTTATAGCTTTTGCATTTTGTCTGGCTGCTCACTTTTTTTTAAAAAAAATGTCTTTTCATCAGTATAGGGATGAGGTTCACAACAAGAGGGCATAGGTTTAGGGTGAGAGGAGAAAGATATTAAAGGTACCTAAAGGGCAACTTTTCCATGCAGAGGATGGTGCACATATGAAATGAACTGCCAGTGGAAGTAGTGGAGGCTGGTACAATTTCAGCATTTAAAACACATCTGAATGGATATATGAACAGGAAGGGATTAGTAGGATATGAGCCAAGTGCTGGCAAATGGGACTAGATTAATTTAGGATATCTGGTTGGCATGGACAGGTTGGACCGAATGGGTCTATTTCCGTGCTGCACATCTATGACTCTAAATAAAAAGTATATTTTTCCAAATAACAAACTATATCCATGTTAACAAGGCTTAGTGCACCATATGCTTTACTAACCATTCTCAACAGGTCCTGCCCTCTGAATGACTGAGGAACATAAACATGCTGGTGCATAGTATCCTTCACTAGTATTTACACACTACCCTCAGCAATTGCACAAGTAACAGCAAAGAGCAAACAGCACAAGGAATAAACAAACAGTGAGGGGTAAACAGCACAAGGATTAAACACACAGTGAGGGGGAAACACCACAAGCGCCAGTAAAAGCAGATGGAAAGTGAGTGTAAAATGTCACTATGACAGGACAGGCCCCACATTCCTTCCCCTCCGTCCCCCCACAACCTGCCTCACCTTTCACCTCCCGGGCCCAGTACCTTCCAGGTGGCCCCATAGTTGACACAGGGGCCGCCCCACGACCAGTAGAACTCCACCACCCCGGCGGCCGACGAGTTCCCAAGCAGGCCCTTAACCCCATCCGCCTCCAGAATGCTCACCGGCTCCTGCCTGCTGTACAGCCGGCCGGTGTGGCCGTGACACAGCAGCTGCACCAGGAAGGCGGTGGTGCCCAGTAACGGGTGTCAGCCCCGGGCCGCACGGCGCCATTTTCCTAACGGCCGCCCTCCCGCCGCTTCCCCGCTCGAGCGACTTCTCCTCCCAACCGCCTTCGCCCCCGCGTGACGTCTGCACGGGGGGATGGGCGGGGCCGGGGGAGCCTCACCGTCACCAAGCAACAGCCACCTCGCGCTACAACTGCTCATTCACAAAAACAAACTCCCCTGTCTCGCTCTGCAGCTGCAGGGGGGACACTGCCACGTTTCCAGGAGCCCTGTCTACATTGGGAAAGCTCACGGCTCAATTTAAACAGATATTCTGACATCTAACGGAACGGCGTCATATCTTAAGGGGGCAATCTGCATTTTAAAGGAACATGGACATTTTAACGGGTATTTCTGCAAATAAAGAGATGTAAATGGACGAGATTATATTTCAAAGGCATGTGGGTTCATTCAAAGGGATATCTTAATATGTAAAGTGACGCAGTTGTATCTAAATGAATCTACATTTCGAAGAGATGTTGCCCTATTTATAAGTAGAGACAATAGGTGTGAATTCTGTCTGTGTCCCAATGTTGAGTCAGACTGACATTTTACTTAGAAAAGCTCTGCATTTAAATTACATTCTTGAGAAGGTAATTTATTGATTCGGGTGTAGGTTAGGGAGAATTGGCCGTGCTAAGTTACCCATAGTGACCAGGGATGTACAGGGATGGCCATGGGAAATACGGAGTAAGGGGTTGGGTATGGGTGGGATACTGTTCAGAGGGCCAGAGTGAAACAGATGGGCTGAATGGTCTGCTTCCACATTGTCGGAATTCGATGACCCTCCCCACCAAAGGAGCATTTTATCTGCATCTATCCTGTCAAGCCCCTTTCAGAATTCTACTGGTTTCAATAAAGGTATACAGCACAGAAACAGACCCTTCGGTCCATGCCGACTCGGATTCCAAACTAAACCAGTCCCACTTGCCTGCATTTGGCCCATATCCCTCTAAACCTTTCTATTCATGTCCCCATCCAAATGCTGTTTCAATGTTGTCACTGTACCTGCATCTACCACATCCTCAGCAAGTTCATTCCACATGCAAATCACCCTCTTTCAAAATGCCCCTCCGGTTCCTTTTAAATCTCTCTCCTTACATTTACAAAAAAATGCCCCCCTAGTTTTGAGTTCCCCTATGCTAAGCAAGAGCTATTTGCTATTCACCTTACCTCCAATCCTCATGATTTTATCAATCGCAATGAGGTCACCCCCCCCCAACCTCCTGTGCTCCAGTGAATAAAGTCTCAGTCTTTACAATATCCTGGTAAATCTTTATTAAACCCTCTCTAATAGTATTCTTCCTATTACAGGGCCACCAGAACTGTACTCCATACTCTGAAAGTGGCCTCACCAACATCCCGTACAACCTCAACATGATGTCCCAACCCCTATACTCAATGGTGTGAACAATGAAGGCAAGGTTGCGAAATGCCTTCTTAACCACCCTGTCTCCCAGTGATGCAACTTCCAAAGAACTATTTTCTAAAACACGACTCATGGCCCGACCATCATCTGTACAACCCCTTGCTTTTATTAAGCCTCTCTCTCTCTCTCTCACACACACACACACACTCTCACACTCGCAGGCTCATACTCCATCACACACACTTTTCCAAGCATGCACACACACACTTCTGCGCACTCTCACGCACAAACTCACATGCACACTCTCACTCTCTCATGCACGCACACACATTACTCTTTGGGGTGAAATTGTATTGGCAGAATTATATTTGCAGATACATTCAATTTTGTTCAAAAAGCACACAATCTGCAGGCAGTCAATGCATCTAATATTTTACAAATTCCGACTTTGGAAACAGAACCTGTCTGATTCAAGATTGGAATACCAACAGACTCAAATCTCACACCTTTAATGCATTGTCGGAGTGGAGTTTTTTTTATATAAAACTTTAAGTCATCTCAAGAACATTGTTACATATTAATGAACCAAAGCCCGCACCCATTCTAAGAGATGAAGACTATCTAAGTTTGTTCAATATATTCTATCAGTTGCATCACACTGATCTTTTGATATAAGTTCTGTGTCTTATGATGCTGTTCCATGAGGCTTATGTCTCGATGAGGCAAGATGGTACAGATGAGGCGATGAAGAATTACAAATCACGTAGGAAGGATTTAAAGAGGGAGTCAAGAAGAACAAAGAGAGGACACGAGCAGTCTTTAGCAAATAGAATAAAGGAGAACCCTAAAGCTTTCTGTAGGTATGTGAGGAATAAAGGATGATTAGGGTAGGAATAGAGCCAGTCAAAGACAGAAGTGGGAAGTGGAGTGTGGACCCTGCAGAGATCTGAGAGGTGCTAAACGAACATTTCTCATCGGTGTTCACTCAGGAAAAGAATGAGGTACGAGATATTAGACTCGAAAGGATCGAGGTTAGTTACACACAGGTGTTATCAATTCGAGGAGTGAAAGTGGACAAGTCCCCTGGGCAGGATGGGATTTATCCGAGGATTCTCTGGGAAGCTAGGAAGGAGACAGCCGAGCCTTTGGCTTTGAGTCGTCATTGTCTACGGATTTAGTACCTGAGGACTGGAGGATTGCAAATGTTGTGCCCTTGTTCAAGTAGGGCAGCAGAGATGACCCAGGTAATTATAGACCAGTGAGCCTTACTTCTTTTGTAGGAAAGACTTTGGAAAGGATTATAAGATTTATCATCTAGCAAGCAACAATTTGATTTCAGATAGTCAATAGGGTTTTGTGAAATGCAGGTCGTGTCTCACAAACCTCACTGAGTTTTTTGAGAAGGTGACCAAGCATGTAGATGAGGGTAGGGCAGTTGACGTGGTATACTTGGACTTTAGTAAAGCCTTCGATAAGGTTCCACATGGTAGGCTGGTGGAGAAAATGCAGAGGCATGGAATTGAGGGTGATTTAGTAGTTTGGATTAGAAACTGGAAGAAGGCAGCGAGTGGTGGTTGATGGAAAATATTCAGTCTGGAGTCCAGTTACTAGTGGTGTTCCACAAGGATGTTTTGGGACCACTGCTGTGTCATTTTTATAACTGACTGAGACGCAGGCATAGGTGGATGGGCCACAGTAAAGTCGATGGAGTACTGGACAGTTTGGAAGAATGTTACAGGATGGGCCTATTCGAGAAAAGGGAAACCTGACAGGGGAAACTCCTCAGTCCACAAACAACTTATTTATACAGGCCCACAGAACCCTCTTCACCCCAGAGGTAGTAGTAGTATGTTACTCCTCTCTATCGGTAGATGACTAACTTGCCCCGTCCCCAGTCCCCGATTCCAATCTATTAAATCAGACTTCCTACTGCCAACCCTCCGAAGAGAAATATCACTTTAGGGTGTAGGTTTGCTCGATGAGCTGTAGGTTTGATATCCAGACGTTTCATTACCTCGTTAGGTAACAACATCAGTGGTGACCTCCAAGTGAAGCGAAGCTGTTGTCTCCTGCTTTCTATTTATATCTTTCTCCTGGATGGGGTTCCTGGGGTTTGTGGTGATGTCATTTCCTGATCATTTTCTGAGGGGTTGATAGATGGCATCTCGATCTATGCGTTTGTTTATGGCATTGTGGTTGGCGTGTCAGGCCTCTAGGAATTCTCTGGCATGTCTTTGCTTAGCCTGTCCCAGGATACATGTGTTGTCCCAGTCGAAATGGTGTTTTGTTTTCTCCGTGTGTAGGGCTACGAGGGAGAGAGGGTTGTGTCTTTTTGTGGCTAGCTGGTGTTCGTGTACCCTGGTGGCTAACTTTCTTCCTGTTTGTTCTACATAGTGTTCGTGGCAGTCCTTGCATGGAATTTTGTAGATGATGTTGGTTTTGTCCATGGGTTGTACTGGATCTTTTAAAGTTTGTTAGTTTCTGTTTCAGAGTGTTGGTGGTTTTATGTGCTACTAGGATTCCGAGGGGTCTTAGTAGTCTGGCTGTCATTTCTGAAACTTCTTTGATGTATGATAAGGTGGTGAGGGTTTCTGGCTGTGTTTGGTCTGCTTGTCGTAGTTTGTTCTTGAGGAATCTGTGCACTGTATTATTTGAGTATCCGTTCTTCTTGAAGACATTGTATAGGTGGCTCTCCTCTGTTTTCCAAAGTTCATGGTGGCTCGTCGGAATCGTCTTCTGATACAGCTTTGTTTGTGTGTGTTGGGATGGTTGCTGGTGTCGAAAGAAAGGACAACGGAGAACTACAAACCGGCGTATACAGAAAACCAACAAACACTGACCAAATACTTAGCTACACCAGCGGGGGCCTGCAGGTCAAGGCCTCCCTGTACATGGATGACATCGTCGTTTTTTGCTAAGATCCACTGTCCGTGCGCAAACTCATGTGCATATGTGACCAGTTCGAACGGGCCTCGGGAGCCAAGTGAAACCGAGGCAAGAGTGAGGCCATGCTCTTCGGGAACTGGGCAGACCAATCCTCGGTCTCCTTCACCATCAGAACTGACCACCTGAAGTTGCTGGGTATTTGGGGGGGGGGGGGGGGGGGGGGGCATGGGCCAAGTCTTGGGAGGAGCGTATCAGCAAAGTGAGGCAGAAACTGGGCAGATGGAAGCTCCAGTCGCTCTCCATCACGGGAAAAAACCTGGTCATCAGGTGTGAGGCACTGTCATCGCTGTTATACGTGGCACAGGTCTGGCCTCTTCCCAGAACCTGCGCCACTGCAGTCACCCGGGCCATCTTCCAATTTATATGGAGGTCAGAGATGGATTGGGTCCGAAGGAACTCGCTGTACAAAGATCTGGGCAACGGGGGAAAAAATACACCCAATGCCACCCTCACTCTGATGGCCACCTCTGTGTGTGGCAGCATCAAGCTGTGCGTGGATCCCCGGTACGCAAACACCAAGTGTCACTACGTACTGAGGTATGTGTCCCCGGTGTTGCAAAGGATGGGCCTGGTCTCGCTGCCGCGGAACGGTCCGAGTAGTTGGACCATTCCGTATCACCTGTCCTTCGTGGAGAAGTTTATGAAGAAAAACACCTTTGACCACAAGTACATCAGGAAGTGGTCAGCACGTAGTGTCCTTGAGACCCTTCAGGAAAAGGAGAGGGCGGATCCTATCGAGCGGCTCCCTGAGCAGACTGTCAAAGCCATTTGGCAGAATGCCTCATTGCCAGAACTTTCCAACAAGCACCAAGACATGGCTTGGCTGGTGGTGAGAAGGCCTCTGCCTGAGAGATCCTTTATGCATGCCCGGACTCTCAGCCGCACCACACGCTGCCCTCGAAGTGGCTGCAGTGGGGGACGAGACTGTCACACACCTCCTTCTGGAATGTGCCTACGCAGAAGAAGTCAGGAGAGGAATGCAGTGGTGTTTGTCAAGGTTCGTCCCGAGCAGCGCCGTGACACGGGACTCCGTGCTCTACGGTCTGTTCCCCGGGACGCACACCGAGACGAACATCACCTGTGCCTGGAGGATCATCGACTCAGTGAAGGACGCTCTCTGGGCGGTCCAAAACTTGTTGATCTTCCAGCTGAAGGAGTTGACCCCGACTGAGTGTTGCAGACTGGCACATTCCAAGGTCCTGGACTACGTGTTGAGGGACGTACTGAAGCCTGGGGCATCTGCCGCCAAGGCGCGGTGGGGAAAGACCACCGTGTAACATCTGCCTGCCTAAAGAAGAACAGGGGGCCCACACAGTCATTTGGGCTCTGCTGATGGCTCAGCTAAATATATGGACATATGATTGATAAATGTACAGACCTGTATATAAAAATTATAAATTCTGATCTCTGTATGTAAATGGTTACGTATGTATGGCATGACCAACTGTACAGACCATCAAATTATTTTATGAATAAAGTATATTTTTGTAATAAAAAATATCAGACATGCGAGTTGTGCAAGGTTACTTTATGAACTCTCCAATTAGCTCAGACTGGTATCTCTTTATGATAGGAGTTTATCTTGTTAGCAAGCTGGGTAGGTTTTTCCCACCTGATGGATAGTTCAAAGTCTGTACGAGCGATCAGTCAAGCGCACACAGATCTATTAATTAACTTTTCTTCCTTACAAATTATTGTCTTTCACTGTTATCTGTCTAATTAAAAACATGCAATGTTTTTGCAAACTTTTGTATGAAGGAAGCCACTTTGTATCAGTACATCAGAGTAGCCTGCTGGGGCACTGGAAGAGCTGGTACTCGATTCTCCGAGTTATTAGAACCTGGTTAGTTCAGCTTATAGGTGTCAGTATTATGCTGCAACAGTGATGCTGTCAGTGAATAAAGGGGATGACTAAAATGAAACTAAACTGTAAGAGGGTTTTATTCCAGGCTTCCAAAGAGTACGATCTCCAGGACAAACCAAGAGAGAGGCTTTACAGGTCTGAGTCCACGAGGGATTCCCTGGGCCGCCTCAAATCTCCACTTTAACATGGGAGGTAGGACAAAATGGCTTCTGCTTGGCTAACTCGGTCGGAACTGAGTCAGGCAGATACTCGTGACTCAGAGCAAACAAGAAACCACAGACTGACGTAAATCCAGACAAATACGATTCCAAGAACAGGTTGTCTACAAGAAATTATGATAGACTAAGTCAAAAATGCACGAGGACCTTGCGGGATCTGATTGGTTGTTACTATGTGATCATGCTCAATGTCTGACTCTAAACAATGTACATAGGTTCTATCCAAACTCTGTATAAGTCGGCGGATTCTTTTGGCACTCTAGGAGTACTCATCAGTGGCCCAGTGGTTAGCACTGCTGCCTCACAGCACCAAGGTCCCAGGCTCGATTCCAGCCTCAGGGGGCTGTCTGTGTGGAGTTTGCACATTCTCCCAGTGTCTGCGTGGGTTTCCTCCCACAATCCAAAGATGTGCAGGTTTGGTGAATTGGCCATGCTAAACTGCCCATAATGTTAGGTGCATTAGTTAGAGGGAGATGGGTCTGGGTGGGCTACTCTTCAGAGGATCGGTGCGGACTGGTTGGGCCGAAGGGCCCATTTCCACACTGTTGGGAATCTAATCTAATCTAATCCTTCTGGTCTGATCAGAGTCTAGCAACCCGGCTGTATCAAAGAATAAACTATTGCTTGTGTGATTGACAAAGAGTCATTTCCAGGTGTGTTTATTGACCAATCCTAGAAATCCGAAGATCCGGACTAGCAGTCCGAACAGCCAGGCAGGAAATGGTTAATGTCCCCAGGATGTGGGGAGCAAATAAGACACCAAGGCATTAACACCAACACCAGGGAGAAACTGAACATACAGACGTGACAAACATTAGTGGCAAGCCAGAATCACAGATGTACAGCACAGAAACAGTCCCTTCAGTCCATGCTGACCAGATATCCTAAATCAATTCAATCCCATTTGCCAGCACTTGGCCCATGTCCCTCTAAATACTTCCCAATATATACCCATTCATATACCTTTTAGAGGTTGTAATTGTACCAGCAGCCACCACTTCCTCTGGCAGCTCATTCTTTACACACACCACCCTCTGTATTTAGGAGTTGCCCCTTCGGTTTCTTTTAAATCTCACCCTAAACCTATGAGCAATCCCAGATCAAAGATCTTGTCTATTTACCCTTGCCATGCCCCACATTATTTTATACAAGGTTGTAGGGTCACCCCTGTGGGATATAGGTAAAGCAGTGTTACTTCTGCAACCATAATTGCTTCTACAAGGTAAATGAACTAACGCCAGGGTATAATTGTTTCAGCCAAGAGTGGAGTTAACAAGAATGAAAGCTATGTGAAGGAAATATATAATTGCTTTTGTATTAGCTAAAATGTGCATGAATGAAATGTGTCTGCAAACAATGGTAGATATTACAGACAAACAGATAAGGTGCTGTGAGGGGAGGGGGTGTAGGTTAAGCTAGATATGCTCGTACAAAGTTATAACCATCTGTTTCCTGCTTCTGCAAAAACAAAAAAAAACACAATCAAGGAGGTCAGAAGGCTCAGTGTCGGCGAAAAATGGGAGGAAATGTTGCTTTCGGAAACAAGGAAGCAGCTGGCAGTGAAAGAGGATATAGGCTAACACTTTGTTCACGCACAAGGCCGAATAAGGCAAGAAATAGACAAGAGTAATGGGCGCCACCGGGAAAGAATGGAGGGACAAACCGATCTTTTGCGGGTCAGCTTGGAATATCAGGGCGGGGGGGGTGGGAGGAATGTGGATGAGGGAAAGAAGCTGAATGTGCTGGAGCCAAAGTGGAGGAAGAACAGAGGATGCAAAACCGGCTTGAAGCTGCAATGAGGAATATTGCATGTGCTGTACTTGTACCTGTTGCAGTTATTGGTGGGAATCGGGTGCATTTTAAAAATAAAAACAGAAAAGATATCCAGCCCTCCCACTTCCCAATCTCTATCCTTCAGTCCCTCCTCACCTGGCTAACTAAGACACATACCTGAGTTTGCGGAGTCTGCTCCCTCCCTGCATTCACTCTCGTTGCTACAAGTGACCAATTTCCCCTCCTCCCATCTCTGTCTCCCTCCCAGGATGAAGAGTCGTCAGGAGGGCGGGAGATTCACTTTGAAACTGACAGGGCCACTTCCGCGTTGTGACGTCACAAAGAAACTAGGGGCGGGGCGAGGAAAAGTGACAGCTGAAGGGGCGGGGCATAGCCAACAGCGGGCCGCCGCACCGCGCATACGCCACGCCTGCAGCAGACGAGGACGAGAAAACACTTTCCAAAATAACCCCTCCCTTCAGAGAATCCCCACAGTGTGGAAGCAGGCCACTCGGCCTCACCGAACCTCCCAAGGGTCACCCACCCACACCCACTCCCCTACATTTAACCCTGAATCATGCACCTTACCTGCACATTATGCCTAATTTAGCACGGCCAATCCACCCTAACCTGCACATCCCCGGGCGCTTATGGGTAGTTTAGCACAGCCAATTCACCCTAACCTCCACATCCCTAGGCACTATGGATAATATAGCATGGCCAATTCACCCTAACCTGCACATCCCTAGGCACTATGGGTATTTCAGCATGGCCAATCCACTTTAGATTAGAGTGGTACTGGAAAAGCACAGCAGTTCAGGCAGCATACGAGGAGCAGGAAAATTGACGTTTCGCACAAAAGCCCTTCATCAGGAATAGAGGCAGAGTGCCTGCAGGGTGGTGAGATAAATGAGAGGGGCGCGGGGTTGGGGTTGGGGTTGAGAGAGATAAATTGTCAGGTGTACGTTGATTTTAAAGAATATAAAGGGTCTTTTAAGAAATAGTTTTAAGCAAGGAAATTACTTGTAGCTGACCACAAAAAAAAGGGCAGCAGGGGCATTTCGCAATAAGCTCATAGTCCAAAAAGCGGACCTACAAACTATCAAGATAGTAAAGGATGATCTCAGAAGTCAGACATTTAGATAAGATAAGAGGAACTGGACAAAGTAACAGGAAGGCTGTAACGAACAAGGACAGCCAAATAAGGCAGATTTAAAGAAAAACAAGCGAGGTAATTAATAAGTATGATAGGCTTAGGCTTGGGTGCAGGGAATTACCAAATGAAGGAATAACGGGCGCAAGTAATCACCAAATAAAGGGATAGAATGTAATAGACACTCATAGTAGGTTTATTGCTCAGTGTAGGGGTGTCGAGAGAGCCCTCAGAAAAGTATAAAACACTCTGTATTTTACTGTCGGGTATGTCTCTCTTCATACAGCCACCCATCTTGCAAGATGTTTGAATAAATGTGCTGCTTCAGAACTCTTTGACTCGGACTGAAAATTATTGATTAAGTGGGGTTCGTTTCTCACAGCACTATGGGTAATTTAGCATGGCCAATCCACCCTAACATGCACATCCCTGGGCACTATGGGTAATTCAACATGGCCAATCCACTTTTGATTAGAGTGGTACTGGAAAAGCACAGCAGTTCAGGCAGCATCCGAGGAGCAGGAAAATCGATGTTTCAGGAAAACGTCCTTCATCAGGAATAGAGCCTGCAGGGTGGAGAGATAAATGAGAGGAGGGTGGGGGTGGGGAGAAAGTAGCGTAGAGTACAATAGGTGAATGGGAGTGGGGATGGAGGGGATAGGTCAGGGAGGAGGGTGGGGGAAGGTAGCAAAGAGTACAATGGATGAATAGGGGTGGGGATGAAGGTGATAGGTCAGACAGGAGGATGGAGTGGCCTGTTCGGATCCGAACTCTGCTGGTTTAAAGGTGGTCCGGAATCTGTGTAGGATGAGTTGGTTACGGAGACAGGCACTGAGGAAGCAAATGTGGCTGTGGTAGCCAGTCTGTTTCAGGACATGGTTGAAGAGCTTCAGGGCAGAGGAAATGACCTGGAAGTTGCAGTGGGAGAGGGATTCCTTGAGATTCTTGTAGAGAGAGGAGGAAAACTTCTTCAAGGCAGGCATCTTTGCAAGAGGATTCACTGTAAGGTTAAAATCAACTCGGTAAAAACAAGGACTGCAGATACTAGAAACCAGATTCTAGAATCACACAACTCCAGGTTGTAGTCCAACAGGCTTCTTTGGAAGCAGTAACTTTGAGTGCTGCCTCTTCATCAGGTGGTTGTGGAGGATAAGATCCTAAGACACAATTTAGAGCAAAACATTCCAGTGTCCTGCCACTGAAATGGTATATTGAACAAACCTGGATTGTTAAGTCTTCCACCTTTTCAAATAGGTTGCAGATATCATTACAATGTAAACCCCAGAACTTCTTGTTGTCACCTTCTCGAGATAACAAGGTTTTATAGCAAAAGCTCACATCTCAGCTCAGACAATGCATTAAAGGTGTGAGGTCAGAGTCTGTCTGTATCCCAATCTTGAGTCGGACTGGTTCTGTTTCCAAAGTCGAATTTACAAACTATTACATGTATTGACTGCCTGCAGATTTTTCCTTAAAAAAATGCACATAGAATGTATCTGCAAATATACATTCCCCCCCCCCCCCACATACACACACACACGCACGCACAAATTTGTTGGGTGAATTCGTACTTGCAGAATTATGTTTTACTTTGCTCAAAAACTGCATGACTCCATGTAAGATTCTGTAAATCAGTTTAACCATTGTGCCACAGACAGTCTCACACAGGGGAGCTCACACCTTCAATACATTATCTGGACTGACACGACACCAATTGGTAAAGTTCACTTGAGGATTTAACTATTTTAAAAGGTTTTGTGATTTACATTTGAAAGAACTGAAACTATCATGGTCATTCGAACAGATGAGAGACTTAACAAACAATCCACGTATTTTTCAATATATAGTTTCAGTTACATCACACTATAAACTGTTGCTATAAATTCTGTGTCTTACAATTTTATATTCCACAATCCCCTGATGAAGGAGCTGCACTCCGAAAGCTACTGCTTCCAATTAAACTTGTTGGACAGAATTTCTCAAGTAGGGCACCATACGAATCCTGGGAGACTGCTATTTCTTGTTTACTTCGTAATGAACAAACATTAAGCACGATCCCCTACTTATTTCTAATTTTGTTTCATTTTTCTTGTTTTATTCCCTGCGATGATGTGGGAGAATTGTTAGATTTGGGTCAGCCATTTGGTCACATATTAAAGCCTGGAAACCATTTTGAATCTCAGCTTAGAGCCTGCTTGCTAAAGCTTGTGTTTCCCAGGCTCAGCAGAGACGGTTGGCCTTGCAGCTGTGCTGCTTCCTGATAAACAAATTCTTTCCTGACATGGGGCTTTATTTCCATCCCCCACAGTTGGCGGGTCAGGCAGGAGATACCCGGGTCCTGCCAGGTCACCGGCCGATATCGTTTGAGAGATGAAATATAGAGGGTGGTTGCTGCTTTTGTTGTGTCCAAAATAAAGGGGAAAGCTGGCCAGGGACAAAAATGCTGTTAGAAATGATGACACAATTCTCCCTACTCAGCCACAAGATACTAGTGAGAGAACTCAACAGGGTCCTAGTGTCCTGACGTTATGTTGCTGAGAGCACTTGTGCTTTACAAAGTTAGTAATAATGAATTTGCTTACCCCAGGGTTACGAGAGGTGAAACCCTATTTGATAAGCCCAGGACCCACACTGAGGTCCGTGGCATGCTTCAAGGTGCCCCCGATCTGTTTGAGTGCCCAATGTTAGTTTTAATTGGCGAGTAGAAATCTGAAGTATAATTGCTCGCTTCAGGATGTCCAGACTTGAATGAATTTGGCATACAGGACACATTGGGCAACTATTAACTGAGACATGTAGAAAGCTGAAGAGTGTTCCAGAGAGAGAGACGCGCAGACAGGCAGAGAGAGAGAGGAGCGCAGGCAGAGGGGGGCATAGGCGGGCAGAGAGAGAGAGGGACACAGCTAGGCAGAGAGAGAAGGGCGCAGGCAGAGAGAGAGAGGTGCGCATAGGCGGGCAGAGAGAGAGAGAGAAGCGCAGGCAGAGGGAGGCGCAGGCAGGCAGAGAGAGAGAGGGAGGCGCAGGCAGGCAGAGAGAGAGAGAGAGGGAGGCGCAGGCAGGCAGAGAGAGAGAGAGAGGGGCGCAGGCAGGCAGAGAGAGAGAGAGGGGTGCAGGCAGAGGGAGGCGCAGGCAGGCAGAGAGAGAGAGAGAGGGGGGCGCAGGCAGGCAGAGAGAGAGAGAGAGAGGGGCGCAGGCAGGCAGGCAGAGAGAGAGAGAGGGGCGCAGGCAGGCAGGCAGAGAGAGAGAGAGGGGCGCAGGCAGGCAGAGAGAGAGAGAGAGAGGGGCGCAGGCAGGCAGAGAGAGAGAGAGAGAGGGGCGCAGGCAGGCAGAGAGAGAGAGAGAGGGGCGCAGGCAGGCAGAGAGAGAGAGAGAAGGGCGCAGGCAGGCAGAGAGAGAGAGAGAGAGGGGCGCAGGCAGGCAGAGAGAGAGAGAGAGAGAGGGGCGTAGGCAGGCAGAGAGAGAGAGAGAGAGGGGCGCAGGCAGGCAGGCAGAGAGAGAGAGAGGGGCGCAGGCAGGCAGGCAGAGAGAGAGAGAGGGGCGCAGGCAGGCAGAGAGAGAGAGAGAGAGGGGCGCAGGCAGGCAGAGAGAGAGAGAGAGAGGGGCGCAGGCAGGCAGAGAGAGAGAGAGAGGGGCGCAGGCAGGCAGAGAGAGAGAGAGAAGGGCGCAGGCAGGCAGAGAGAGAGAGAGAGAGGGGCGCAGGCAGGCAGAGAGAGAGAGAGAGAGAGGGGCGCAGGCAGGCAGAGAGAGAGAGAGAGGGGCGCAGGCAGGCAGAGAGAGAGAGAGGGGCGCAGGCAGGCAGAGAGAGAGAGAGAGGGGCGCAGGCAGGCAGGCAGAGAGAGAGAGAGGGGCGCAGGCAGGCAGAGAGAGAGAGAGGGGCGCAGGCAGGCAGAGAGAGAGAGAGAGGGGCGCAGGCAGGCAGAGAGAGAGAGAGAGAGGGGCGCAGGCAGGCAGAGAGAGAGAGAGAGGGGCGCAGGCAGGCAGAGAGAGAGAGAGAGGGGCGCAGGCAGGCAGAGAGAGAGAGAGAGGGGCGCAGGCAGGCAGAGAGAGAGAGAGAGGGGCGCAGGCAGGCAGAGAGAGAGAGAGAGAGGGGCGCAGGCAGGCAGAGAGAGAGAGAGAGAGGGGCGCAGGCAGGGAGAGAGAGAGAGAGAGGGGCGCAGGCAGGCAGAGAGAGAGAGAGAGAGGGGCGCAGGCAGGCAGAGAGAGAGAGAGAGGGGCGCAGGCAGGCAGAGAGAGAGAGAGAGAGGGGCGCAGGCAGGCAGAGAGAGAGAGAGAGAGGGGCGCAGGCAGGCAGAGAGAGAGAGAGGGGCGCAGGCAGGCAGAGAGAGAGAGAGAGAGGGGCGCAGGCAGGCAAAGAGAGAGAGAGAGGGGCGCAGGCAGGCAGAGAGAGAGAGAGGGGCGCAGGCAGGCAGAGAGAGAGAGAGAGGGGCGCAGGCAGGCAGAGAGAGAGAGAGAGGGGCGCAGGCAGGCAGAGAGAGAGAGAGAGGGGCGCAGGCAGGCAGAGAGAGAGAGAGGGGCGCAGGCAGGCAGAGAGAGAGAGAGAGAGGGGCGCAGGCAGGCAGAGAGAGAGAGAGAGGGGCGCAGGCAGGCAGAGAGAGAGAGAGGGGCGCAGGCAGGCAGAGAGAGAGAGAGAGGGGCGCAGGCAGGCAGAGAGAGAGAGAGGGGCGCAGGCAGGCAGAGAGAGAGAGAGGGGCGCAGGCAGGCAGAGAGAGAGAGAGGGGCGCAGGCAGGCAGAGAGAGAGAGAGGGGCGCAGGCAGGCAGAGAGAGAGAGGGGGGCGCAGGCAGGCAGAGAGAGAGAGAGGGGCGCAGGCAGGCAGAGAGAGAGAGAGGGGCGCAGGCAGGCAGAGAGAGAGAGAGGGGCGCAGGCAGGCAGAGAGAGAGAGAGGGGCGCAGGCAGGCAGAGAGAGAGAGAGGGGCGCAGGCAGGCAGAGAGAGAGAGAGAGAGGGGCGCAGGCAGGCAGAGAGAGAGAGAGAGGGGCGCAGGCAGGCAGAGAGAGAGAGAGAGGGGCGCAGGCAGGCAGAGAGAGAGAGAGAGGGGCGCAGGCAGGCAGAGAGAGAGAGAGGGGCGCAGGCAGGCAGAGAGAGAGAGAGAGAGGGGCGCAGGCAGGCAGAGAGAGAGAGAGAGGGGCGCAGGCAGGCAGAGAGAGAGAGAGGGGCGCAGGCAGGCAGAGAGAGAGAGAGAGGGGCGCAGGCAGGCAGAGAGAGAGAGAGGGGCGCAGGCAGGCAGAGAGAGAGAGAGGGGCGCAGGCAGGCAGAGAGAGAGAGAGGGGCGCAGGCAGGCAGAGAGAGAGAGAGGGGCGCAGGCAGGCAGAGAGAGAGAGGGGGGCGCAGGCAGGCAGAGAGAGAGAGAGGGGCGCAGGCAGGCAGAGAGAGAGAGAGGGGCGCAGGCAGGCAGAGAGAGAGAGAGGGGCGCAGGCAGGCAGAGAGAGAGAGAGGGGCGCAGGCAGGCAGAGAGAGAGAGAGGGGCGCAGGCAGGCAGAGAGAGAGAGAGAGAGGGGCGCAGGCAGGCAGAGAGAGAGAGAGAGAGGGGCGCAGGCAGGCAGAGAGAGAGAGAGGGGCGCAGGCAGGCAGAGAGAGAGAGAGGGGCGCAGGCAGGCAGAGAGAGAGAGAGGGGCGCAGGCAGGCAGAGAGAGAGAGAGGGGGGGCGCAGGCAGGCAGAGAGAGAGAGAGGGGCACAGGCAGGCAGAGAGAGAGAGAGGGGGGCGCAGGCAGGCAGAGAGAGAGAGAGGGGCGCAGGCAGGCAGAGAGAGAGACAGGGGCGCAGGCAGGCAGAGAGAGAGACAGGGGCGCAGGCAGGCAGAGAGAGAGACAGGGGCGCAGGCAGGCAGAGAGAGAGAGAGGGGCGCAGGCAGGCAGAGAGAGAGAGAGGGGCGCAGGCAGGCAGAGAGAGAGAGAGGGGCGCAGGCAGGCAGAGAGAGAGAGAGGGGCGCAGGCAGGCAGAGAGAGAGAGAGGGGCGCAGGCAGGCAGAGAGAGAGAGAGGGGCGCAGGCAGGCAGAGAGAGAGAGAGGGGCGCAGGCAGGCAGAGAGAGAGAGAGGGGCGCAGGCAGGCAGAGAGAGAGAGAGGGGCGCAGGCAGGCAGAGAGAGAGAGAGGGGCGCAGGCAGGCAGAGAGAGAGAGAGGGGCGCAGGCAGGCAGAGAGAGAGAGAGGGGCGCAGGCAGGCAGAGAGAGAGAGAGGGGCGCAGGCAGGCAGAGAGAGAGAGAGGGGCGCAGGCAGGCAGAGAGAGAGAGAGGGGCGCAGGCAGGCAGAGAGAGAGAGAGGGGCGCAGGCAGGCAGAGAGAGAGAGAGGGGCGCAGGCAGGCAGAGAGAGAGGCGCAGGCAGGCAGAGAGAGGCGCAGGCAGGCAGAGAGAGGCGCAGGCAGGTAGAGAGAGGCGCAGGCAGGTAGAGAGAGGCGCAGGCAGGTAGAGAGAGGCGCAGGCAGGTAGAGAGAGGCGCAGGCAGGTAGAGAGAGGCGCAGGCAGGTAGAGAGAGGCGCAGGCAGGTAGAGAGAGGCGCAGGCAGGTAGAGAGAGGCGCAGGCAGGTAGAGAGAGGCGCAGGCAGGTAGAGAGAGGCGCAGGCAGGTAGAGAGAGGCGCAGGCAGGTAGAGAGAGGCGCAGGCAGGTAGAGAGAGGCGCAGGCAGGTAGAGAGAGGCGCAGGCAGGTAGAGAGAGGCGCAGGCAGGTAGAGAGAGGCGCAGGCAGGTAGAGAGAGGCGCAGGCAGGTAGAGAGAGGCGCAGGCAGGTAGAGAGAGGCGCAGGCAGGTAGAGAGAGGCGCAGGCAGGTAGAGAGAGGCGCAGGCAGGTAGAGAGAGGCGCAGGCAGGTAGAGAGAGGCGCAGGCAGGTAGAGAGAGGCGCAGGCAGGTAGAGAGAGGCGCAGGCAGGTAGAGAGAGGCGCAGGCAGGTAGAGAGAGGCGCAGGCAGGTAGAGAGAGGCGCAGGCAGGTAGAGAGAGGCGCAGGCAGGTAGAGAGAGGCGCAGGCAGGTAGAGAGAGGCGCAGGCAGGTAGAGAGAGGCGCAGGCAGGTAGAGAGAGGCGCAGGCAGGTAGAGAGAGGCGCAGGCAGGTAGAGAGAGGCGCAGGCAGGTAGAGAGAGGCGCAGGCAGGTAGAGAGAGGCGCAGGCAGGCAGAGAGAGAGAGAGAGGCGGAGGCAGGCAGAGAGAGAGAGAGGCGGAGGCAGGCAGAGAGAGAGAGAGGCGGAGGCAGGCAGAGAGAGAGAGGCGCAGGCAGGCAGAGAGAGAGAGCGAGGGGCGCAGGCAGGCAGAGAGAGAGAGCGAGGGGCGCAGGCAGGCAGAGAGAGAGAGCGAGGGGCGCAGGCAGGCAGAGAGAGAGAGCGAGGGGCGCAGGCAGGCAGAGAGAGAGAGCGAGGGGCAGGCAGGCAGAGAGAGGCGCAGGCAGGCAGAGAGAGGCGCAGGCAGGCAGAGAGAGGCGCAGGCAGGCAGAGAGAGGCGCAGGCAGGCAGAGAGAGGCGCAGGCAGGCAGAGAGAGGCGCAGGCAGGCAGAGAGAGGCGCAGGCAGGCAGAGAGAGGCGCAGGCAGGCAGAGAGAGACAGAAAAATAATAGACAGAGAGCCGCAGGCAGGCAGAGAGAGTGTGTTTGTTAACCACCTCCTTGCCTGGTCAGCCTTTTTCCCTATCTACAACTTGCTTTCATATAATTACCTCACGTACATTGTTATAAATATTGTCTAATAAGAGTAGATGTATTAGTAGATGAATCAAACCATCCCAATGACTGAAACAGCTGGCACTCTAATGTTGGAAAAGTGGTAAATATTTGCATCAGTTAACCAAAACTCTTCAGAGTTTACATTCACGGGTACGGCAACCCTCAGCATTCGGACCGGGACATATTGGAGCTGAGATGGAAAGGCCCGTTCCTCGTCCTGCTGGGTTACCCGGTCAGCAGTCAGGGTCAAGGGGAGGCCGCATGGACACACACAACACAATGCAAACGAGCGCCACCTCCTGGAGGAACACCAGAAGACCCCGTCAGAGACACATCTTCAGCCTTCATTCGTGAATGGCTCAGCCTGATCATTCTGACTTTCACTGCACTATTCCTTATCTTTCTTTCACTAACTATGTTTGATTGGGCCTGATAACCTCTAGTAAACAGGAATTACAGTTTAATACTTTTTTATAATGCTTTTTTTTTAGGTCAACCACTCTAGCTGCTAGGTATGTGCCCATATCCCCATCCATCCTGAACTCGTACCAAGCGAGCCCTTATGGAGTTTGAGCAACTTGCAGCTTTCTTTTCCCCTGCCTTTGGAACTGGATACCAAAGTCACCCCGCAGACAATCCTGTGCTCTGCTCAGTTCACTGTTGTGGCCCTCCTCTCCAGCGATCTCCCAGATGCCGAGATTTCCCATTCCTGATGATGATTCCCAATCCCTGGAGCCTTCTGCCCCTGTCCTTACTGAACCCGAGGACTATCAGTCCGATCTCCAAGCACCAACCCCTGACAATACCCCTGGCTCTGGGTATAATCCCCCTTTTTGCTGACACCCACAATCTCTTCTTTTTAATAAAAAGGAGGGATTGTGGGAGAATTTGATCAAAATTGACAAAACTGCATGGAAGCCATTTTGTCACAAAGCAATGTTTGCAGTAAAATGTAGCCTGTTAACATAATGCTGTCTGAGCCCTGGCTAAGGAATTCTGTTTTGATAGACTGACCTTGCAACTGCAGGCTGTCTCTGCTCCTCAGGCCATGAGACTGTGCTGCTTCATAGAATGATGGATTGGTTCTCTCTGTCCCTTATCGGTAATTCGAGCTGAGCTGAACCTGCAGTATAAGATAACATTCAGTTTTGTAGACATTAAGAAATGTAGGTCTCGACAATGTATGTGAACCTTACGACTGCCTCTCAGTTGCATAATTAATGGAGAGTGGGGCTTGTGTTTTACCATAAAACTTGTAACATTCTGTATTTTATTGGAATACGTCGGACTTTGTTTTAAACTAAGAGGTATTCCCCAATGGCAATGAATAAAGTTAGTTAATTGCTCAAGGTCTCCTCTCCTGACTACTTTGCTTTAAACGATTTGACACACGAGTTACTTTGCCCCAACAATACTAATAGTTACATTGAAGGGAGAGAGAATTCCTCAAGTAGGACCCTATCAGAATCCTGGGTGAGCCCTATTTCTGGTAGATTGTGGTGTGGCTTTCGATTGACTGAATGTTTTCTTGTTCTGGAAGCTGTAAAAGAGGCGTAAAAGCTTCTGCAGAAGTCCAGCAAAGCTGAGAACAGACCGACATCTTACTCTGTGGGAACAGGGAGATCAGAGGACAGAGAAATCAGGCCCTGAAACCCGAGCTGACACCAGACTACCGTGTGATCAGTGCTTTGATGAGCAGTGCCAACCCTCTGCCTTTACCTCGCTTCCCATCTGACTACACCTCAATATTCAGGATCCAATCCTTGCCATCCTGAAGCCATGTCTCTGTGAGGAGTCTCAGACCATAATTATTCACTTCAATGTGTGCAGTTAATTCATTCACTTTTGTTACAATGCAGCACACGTTCAGACTCACCATGTATCGTTTCAGTTTTTGTGACATTAGTATCCAGTTTTGATTGCTGGTATATTTACTCTCCTTGTCCCTTTCTATTGTTCTCTGATGTTCATTTTCCACATCACTACATTACTCACCGGCCATGATTTGGATTGGCCATGCTAAATTGGCCACAGTGTCCAGGGATGTGCAGGTTAGGTGGGTTAGCCATTGGAAATGCAGGGTTACAGGTTCATAGTAATAGAAGGAGTAGGCCATTTGACCAATCCAGCCTGCTCTGCCATTCATTAAGATCAGGGCTGATCTATCCATTGTCCCAGCTACCCTTAATTCCCAGACTCAACAGAGACAGTCTGCCTTGCAGCTGTACTGCTACCTGATAAACAAATTCTTTCCTTGCATGGGAATATCTTTCTCTTTGCAAGGACCTATTGTACACATCAGCTACTAACCAACACTGTCCAGACACTACCTGACTGGGTAAAGTGTCTCAGTTTGCTCAATTTCCTGCAATTAACAGTTTGCTAATTGTTAAATGATTGTAACCTATAGAATCACACAACTGTTTCTCGTCGGAGTGACTTGAGACTATTAGGTCGACTTGGCTCTCCCCGTGAGTTCCAAATAAACAGTCAATAACTCAAGGTTTGTGTGTCATGATTACTTATCCAATACTTATTGGACTACTATGAGCAAGTCACCCACAGCATAATCCACTTCCTTCCCCAACATGGATTAAGAGGCCATCCTTTTTTGCCAGACAAGTAAATGTGTCATGCTCAGGAAACAAAGCCTGTCAAACATTAACAGGCACAGATCTAGACCAACATTTTCCAGAGTCTGTCCCTTCACCTCAATTGACTTTCTTTTTCCCTCAGCTCCTACAAACCAACAGCTGAACCCAAGGATGAGAAAAGAAATGGGAAAGAGGGCGAGAAAAGAGAGTGCGGTACTCCCAGATGTTAAACAGAGAAAGGAAGTTGCAGTCTGGACTGAAGCTCAATCTTCATTCAGAGAGAGAGGAGCAACAGCAACTTCAGAAGCTTATGGTCGAACTACCGCATTCAGACAATGGCTGGGGTTCTGATTGGCAGGAGGACTAGGCCCCTTCCGGACAGATTCAACTGGCCAAATGCCAAAAGGAGGAAAAAAGGGGAGAGCCACAATTTTGTTTCACTTCCCCACCCCTGACTCTACATAACCGCGCATGTTCCTCGCTATTCTTACACTCACCCCTCATGATTTTTTAAATCTCAGTAAGGTCATCCCTCAACCTCCTCCATTCCAATGAAGAAATCCCAGCCTCTCCCTGTAACTCAAACCCTCCATTCCTGGCAACGTCAAAGTAAATCTTTACCGAACCATCTCTAATAATATTCTTCCTATTACAGGGTGACCAGAACTGTACTCAGTACTCTAAACAAAATGGCCTCACCAACATCCTGTACAACCTCAACATAGAACAAAGAAAATTTACAACCCAGGAACAGGCCCTTCAGCCCTTCCTAAGCCGATCCAAATCCCCTGTCTGAATCTATTGCACAATTCCTGCATCTGTATCCCTCTGCTCTCCCCCTACTCATGCATCTGTACAGATGCACTTTTAAAAAAAATATATTTTTATTGAAAATTTAACATGTTTTTACCAGTTTACAAGTAAGAAAAGCACAAGTACGAACACTAATATACAATTAAATCTTAAATAAATAGCCAAAACTTGTGAAACAAAAAGAGATATAAAAAAGAAAAAGACAAAACTCAACTAACTACGAATCTAACCTATAACTAACCAGAGTGTATGATCAAATATCTTACATTAGTCAAAAGAAAAAAGGATAACATGGTAATGAAGTAGTGAAATACATGCTCGTAATGAGTTAACATAAGTTGTAATAAAACCCGTATTCATGCGGGATTCCTCTCCCAAGGGACCAGCCAGAACTGTTACCTCAACTAAATGAAAGCCCTTGAAAGAATGCCGAAATATCTGTATCTATGTAATTCAAAAAGGGCTGCCACATTTTATACAATAATTCAGTTTTTTGGTGCACCATATTTGTAAGGAAGTCAAGGGGAATACATTCCATGATTAATCTGTGCCAATTTGGAAGTCCTAGAGAGCCCTCAGCCACCCAGTGTACCAAGATATTTTTCCTTTCATAGAAGGAGAGAATGGAAAATAATTTCCTCCCGTGCACATCCACAGAAGGTAAGCTTGAGAAACCCAGAAGAGGAGATACTGGATCTACTGTAATTTCCGTTCCCAAGATTTCTGTCAGGGCGTTAACTACTTCGGTCCAGTATTTGAGGATCTTATGGCACGTCGATAAGCGGTGTGTAAGAATGCCCACCTCTATTTTACATTTGGGACGCATTGCAGATGCTCCTAAATTTTGCCAATCGTTCCGGGGCCATATGGGCCCTATGAAGTATCATTAACTGAATGGCCTGGGTTCTGTTACAAACGGAGATATTTTTTGGCATTTTCCCAGATGTCATTCCACATTTCTGTAGAAATTTCCAGCCCCAAATCCTGATCCCATGTTCTAAGCAGATGGTCCATGTCTTCCGACACATCATCACGTAATAAATGATAAAGAGTGCTGACCGAGGGTACACCCATTGGCCACAACAATCTACGTTCTCTATCTGATTTATAAAGAACATCTAATAACGCAGTCATCTTCTGTATGTAGTCTCGAATGTAGAAGTATCGAAAGAGGTCTCCGTTAGGTAATCCAAATTCCTGATGCATCTGTTCAAAAGACATCAGGACCCCCTTCTCAAACAGATCCCCTAAACAGGAGATACTGCTGGATCTCCAGGATTTGAATGTGGCATCTGTAAGCCCCGGTTGAAAACCCCATGCCCCCACTATAGGAGTATAGGGGGATGTTTTTTGTGAATTACCCTCATTTTGCCGCATTATATTCCAAGCTTTAATTGTGTTGAGTATTGTAGGGTTTCTACAGTGGCTCGTAATGATTTTCATCTGATCTAAAAATAAGAGGTTAATAAGAGGGCACTGTACTTGTGAAGCCTCGATGTCCATCCAGATTGGGTCATGTCTGACCCGCAATCAATCAGCTATGTAGCTTAACTGAGACTTCCTAAAGTCTGAAAAATCCAGCCCTCCCCCTTGCCTGTGGAAGTTGTAGCTTCCTTAACTTAATGAGGGGCCGTCTAGGATTCCAGATGAAAGAACCCAGCCAACCATACAATTTGCGGAGTGCCGGCTTCGGCAGCATCACCGGAAGCATTCTCGTAGGGTATAAGAGACGGAGCAAGACATTCATTTTAATTAGGGCTATTCTACCTAGCCAGGAAATTGGAAGGTCTCCCCAACGTTAAAGGTCCTGTCTTACCTTTTCCAATAGATGCACAAAATTGGCCTTGGATAGCTGGCCAAATACTGGGGTAATAAAAATGCCCAAGAGACCACCGAAAGGGGAAGTGGGATCGGTCCAATAAGTGGGACATACTAGTGAGGCATGCCTCTGATTTTGAAAAATCAATTTTGTACCTGTAAATGCATTAATAACTTGGATGGAGGGGGGCTCGGACATCAGAGGATTACTAAGAAAAAGGAGATCATTTGCATATAGGGTAATTTTATGTTTACCTGTACCAACCCTCGGGGCCGTTATATTAGAGTCAGCCCGTATCGCTTCCGCCAGTGGTTCAATTATTAGCGTGAATAGCAACGGAGAGAGAGGACATCCCGGACAGCAGCCCCTACCCACACTGAAGCTACCTGAGCCTAATCCATTGGTGATCACAACTGTTTTGGGATCATTATACAGTGTTGAGACCCATTTGGCAAATACATTTCCAATGCCAAACCTTTCCAATGTATAGAACAGGTATGACCATTCAACCCTATCGAATGCCTTCTCCCCATCCAATGAGACTACTATTCCTGGTATTTTTTCCTGATGACAGACTTGATTCACATTCAAGACCCTTCTAATATTATTAGATGATCTACGGCCCTTAATAAACCCAGTCTGCTCCTCTTTTCTGGCCCTCTCTAGCCTCAATGCTAATGTTTTAGAGAGAATTTTAAAATCTACAGTTAGCAAGGATATTGGTCTGTATGATGCACAATCTTCTGGATCCTTTCCTTTTTTGAAAAAAAGGGAGATATTCACCTTTTTTAGTAAAGGCAGGAGGCAGCCCTGACTTATATGAGTAGTTATACATGTCCATAAGTGGGCCAGCTAATACTCCTGTGAACTCTTTGTAAAATTCAACCTGAATACCCTCTGGGCCAGGTGCCTCACTGCTCTGAAGTTGCCTGATTGTGTCAAGTATTTCCTGCGTTGTTGGGGGAGCATTCAGGACCGATACCTGTTCCAGGATTAAGTCCGGAAAGGCCAGGCTTTTAAAAAAGGACTGCATCCTCCTGGCTCTATCTTCACAATCCTGCGATCAGAATAAAACTTTCTGAAGATTGTGTTGATCCCTTTATGATGTGAGTCAGAGTACCAGCACTTCCCTGATAGCCGTGATACCTTGAGGGGCCCTTTTTTTTCCTTGCAAGAAATGCTAAGCATCTACCAGGTTTATCGCTAAATTCATATAATCTTTGTTTTGCAAATAATATTTCCCTCTTTGCCGTTTGGGTGAAGTCAGTATTCAGAGCTGTCCTAAGGGTCATAACCCTTTGTAATTTGGCAATAGAAGGTCTGTCAGCATATGCTGTTTCAGCTGCTTTTAAGCGAGCAGCAAGTAGATGCTGTTGTTCTCCCTTTAATTTTTTCTGGGTCACCGAGTATGAAATGATCAGACCTCGCGCATAAGCTTCAATAGTCTCCCACATCATTGACGGGTTACTAGCCGTACCTGAATTAATTTCCAAGAAAGCTTTAAATTCTTGAGAAAAATATTTTGCAAATTTACTATAATCCATACGCCAATGTCAGGGGGATGCCTCATTGTTCCTAGCCTTGATTTCCATGTACACAGCAGCGTGATCAGAAATTATCATATCACCTATTTTACAGGATGATATGGAATTTAAAAAAACTCGAGGGGCAAAAAACATGTCAATTCTAGTGTGACATTTATGTGGATTAGAGTAAAAAGAGAAATCTCTGCCATGCGGGTGGATGCACCTCCACACATCTATTAATCCTAATTCTTGATTCAAATCCGCCAATTGTCTAGATCTGGGGCATCCACCCGCAGTACTCTTGGGTATCCTGTCTATTTCCGGCTCCATAATTCAATTCAAGTCTCCCCCTATAATTGTATGACAAGCACCAAGAACCATCAGTTTGGAGAAGGCTTCCGTTATAAATTTGAAAGGATGTGCCGGGGGACAAAACTGGTTTAAAATCCCATATTCATCTCCATTTATAAGGGCTTTAATTAGTATTTATCGTCCAGATTCATCTTTTATCTGACTTAGGATTTCGAAAGGGAGATTCTTCCAAATAAGAATGACTACTCCCCTACATTTTGAGCTGAAGGAAGAAAAGAAGGCCTGATCAAATCCACCCTGTTGTAATTTCAAGTGTTCTTTATCCAATAAATGGGTCTCCTGTAGAAGAGCTATATCAACCCTTTCTTTTTTGAGGTTTGGTAATATTTTCTTCCTTTTGATTGGAGAATTACTCCCCTTGACATTCCAGGTGCACCATTTAAGCGAATGACACACCATAATCGTCCAGGCAAGTCAGAGACCCCCGGGAGGAGAAACCCCATCCAAAACACCCTGAGCATGGACCATAGAAAATTCACAAAAATAGAGATTCTTTATAACACTCACACTAATATAATAAAAAACGATTTCTAAATAAAAAAAACATAACATGTTTAAACAGAGATTTTTCCCCACGTTTCCGGGGGAATCACTTCCTTTCCGAAAACCCATCATATCCTCTCCTGACCAGTGCCCCACCCTCGACCCAGGCACTCCATAATAAAGTGAAGAAAATTCAAGTGTATGACCAAGCTAAAGTTAACAATGAGTACCCTACCCTCCTCCCCCTCCCCACCCACATCAACACCTACATATATTTGGTGATGTTAATACCATGTATAAACATATAAAACTATAAAATTACAGTCTCAGCAGATAATTAATTATGGTAATACAAAATAACAGGGGGAAATAACCCCGTTTTAAGAGAAAGAATAAGACAAAGCAGAGACCCCTCCTCACCTAAATCTACTAGACCACCCAGCCTATATATATTTACAAAAAAAAGGAGAAAATCGCAGAGTGGAGAACAAATAAGCCCCCCCCCCCCTCCCTGGAGATAATATTAAGCAATAAAGTAATAAAAGAGAAAAAATAAGGTGAACCAGAGAAGGGGGAGGGCAGAACAACATCATTCACCACACGAGTGAACTCTTACAATTTATCTAAGAGAGTCCAAACATTCCTTGGCCTTCTCCGGCAATCCAAAGTTATACACGGACCCTTCGTGGCTAAAACGTAGCGCTGCTGGGTAGCACTGAATGTTTAAATCCCTTAAACGCCCTCATCTTTTGGACCAGAGCTGGGGGAAAGTCCTGAAATAGCATAATCTTGGATCCTTTGTAAATCATGGCTTGGGGATCTTTCCCAAGATTTCTGGAAGCTTCCAGGAGCATCGGCTTCTCCAAAAAGCACTGCAGCCGGAACAGGACCGGGTGGGGGCGCTGGTCCAAGCCGGGCCTGTGTATTGCAACCCGGTGGGCCCATTCTACCCTGACCTGGCCTGATCCAGCCTCCAGATTCAATAATTGTGGAAGCCACTGCTCCAGAAATGTCGTAAACTGGCCTTCCTCTTCCCGTTCGGGAAGGCCCAGCAAACAAATATTTTCTCGACGACCTCTATTTTTGAGGTTGTTGATGTGATCTTCCAAGGCCTGGATTCGCTGTTCGAGAGTCCAGACCCGACCCACGGCTGATTCTGCAGCAGCCTCAGAGGTCGCGACCTTTAGCTCCGCCCCTCCGACTCGATGTTCGATTCTTTCAATATCTCGGTTGTGCTTCTGCAGCGTGACCGAGAGGGACTCCCACCTGCTCCTGGACTCTATGAAGGTGGCGATCTTCTCTTCAAGCTTAGAAATCACTGCAACAAGGCTCGCTACCATAGTTAAGTCGCCGGGGGCAGCTGCGGACGCCTCCTCTGCAGCTGGGGTGGGGTTCCTATGTGCTGCGAGCTGCGGGCATTCTTTCCTTTAGTAATTTTAATGGGGCACTAAATTGCTCAAGTTTGGTGCAAAATAACTAGCTGTATTTAAATAAAAGCTATTTAAATGATTTGGCAGGTGTGGTGGAGGCAGGCAGCCCACTTTGCCTGAGTCTTGGACAGAGCACGACAGACTCAGACTTGCTGGGTCACCGCTATCTTGGATCTCCCCCGCCCAGGTACACCTTAAATGAATCTACCGTCCCAGCCTCTACTTCTGTTGGCAATGCATTCCAGACATCTATCACCCTCTGAGTGAAGTACTTTTTGTGTGCATCTCCAACATAATGTCCCAACTCCTGTACTCAGCATGTGAACAATGAATTCTGGATTAGTGGTGCTGGAAGAGCACAGCAGTTCAGCCAGCATCCGAGGAGCAGTAAAATCAACGTTTTGGGCAAAAGCTCTTCATCAGGAATAAAGGCAGAGAGCCTGAAGCATGGAGAGATAAGCTAGAGGAGGGTGGGGAGAAAGTAGCATAGAGTACAATAGGTGAGTGGGGGAGGGGATGAAGCTGATAGGTCGGGGACAGGGTGGAGTGGATAGGTGGAAAAGAAGATAGGCAGGTAGGACAAGTCATGGAGACAGTGCTGAGCTGAAAGTTTGGAACTCGGGTGAGGTGGGGGAAGGGGAAATGAGGAAACTGTTGAAGTCCACATTGATGCCCTGGGGTTGAAGTGTTCCGAGGCAGAAGATGAGGCATTCTTCCTCCAGGCGTCTGGTGGTGAGGGAGCGGCAGTGAAAGAGGCCCAGGACCTCCATGTCCTCGGCAGAGTGGGAGGGGGAGTTGAAATGTTGTGCCACGGGGCGGTGAGGTTGATTGGTGCGGGTGTCCCGGAGATGTTCCCTAAAGCACTCTGCTAGGAGGCGTCCAGTCTCCCTAATGTAGAGGAGACTGCATCGGGAGCAACGGATACAATAAATGATATTAGGGGATGTGCAGGTAAAACTTTGATGGATGTGGAAGGCTCCTTTAGGGCCTTGAATGGAGGTGAGGGAGGTGGTGTGGGCACAGGTTTTGCAGTTCCTGCGGTGGCAGAAGGTGCCAGGATAGGAGGGTGGGTTGTAGGGGGCACGTGGACCTGACCAGGTAGTCACGGAGGGAACGATCTTTGCGGAAGGCCGAAAGGGGTGGGGAGGGAAATATATCCCTGGTGGTGGGGTCTTTTTGGAGGTGGCGGAAATGTCGGCGGATGATTTGGTTTATGCAAAGGTTGGTAGGGTGGAAGGTGAGCACCAGGGGCGTTCTGTCCTTGTTACGGTTGGAGGGGTGGGGGCGGAGGCGCGGGATGTGGACGAGATGCGTTGGAGGGCATCTTTAACCACGTGGGAAGGGAAATTGCGGTCTCTAAAGGAGGAGGCCATCTGGTGTGTTCTGTGGTGGAACTGGTCCTCCTGGGAGCAGATACGGCGGAGGAATTGGGAATAAGGGATGGCATTTTTGCAAGAGATAGGTTTTACCTATGTGAACAATGAAGGCAAGTGTGCGGAACACCTTCTTCACCCCCGTCTACCAATGATGGAACTTTCAAGAACAATGAGCCCGAACACCCCCGGGTCTCTGTTCTACAACACGGCCCAGGCCCTAACATTACCTGTACAAGTCTTGCCCTCCTTTATTTTAGTAAAATGCAACCCCTCACTTATATCCATACCTCTCTCATACACACGCTCTCTCTCAGACATATACATACACCACCCTGTCAACACACTCACCCTCTCGCAGGCTCATTCTCCATCACAATCACACTTTATCAAGCATGCACACATGCAAATACACACTCACTGATGCACAGTCTTATACACAAACTCACATACAAAGGCATTTTGGCCAAAACATCGATTTTCCTGCTCCTCGGATGCTGCCTGACTTGCTGTGCTTTTCCAGCACCACTCTAATCTAGACTATTGCATAGATTCACAACCCTCTGGGAAAAGCACTTCCTCCTCATCTGTCTGAAAGCTCCTCCCTCTAAACGTGAGGCCTAGTCTCTCACACCAGCAGACAGGGTAGGGCTTCATCCCCACAATGCAATGACATTGGGAAGATGTTTCCATTGGTAGGAGAGACTAGGTCCAGAGGACACAGCTTTAAAAATAAAAGGAAGACCTTTAGGAACAGAGATAAGCGATGTCACCTTTTCTGCCGACAACGAGGAGCATGGACAAGGTGTTGGGTGACACCAGCGAGCAGGTGCGCGGAACAGACACAATATGCTGTGGCGATGCTGGTGTTATTGACAGATTTTAAGTGTTCAAATGCCAAGAGGAGAACTAAAGGGTAGAGCCACAGTTCTTTTTCCCCATGTGGCTCTTATAGCTATTGCATTTTCTCTGGCTGCTCAACTTTTTTTTTAAATGTCTTTTCGTCAGTGTAGGGGTAAGGTTCACAACTAGAGGGCATAGGTTTAGGTTTAGGGTGAGAGCAGAAAGATATTAAAGGTATCTGAGGGGCAACTTTTCCATGCACAGGGTGGTGCATGTATGGAATGAACTGCCGGAGGAAGTAGTGGAAGCCGGTATAATTACAGCATTTAAAACACATCTAGATGGGTATATGAATAGGAAGGGATTAGAGGGATATGAGCAAAGTGCTGGCAAATGGGACTAGATTAATTTAGGATATCTGGTTGGCATGGACAGGTTGGACCGAATGGGTCTGTTTCCATGCTGTACATCTGTGACTCTAAATAATAAAGTCTACTTCTCCAAATAACAAACTATATCCATGTTAACAAGGCTTAGTGCACCACATGCTTTACTAACCATTCTCAACAGGTCCTGCCCCTTCAATGACTGAGGAACATATACATGCTGGTGCATAATCTCCTTCACTAGTATTTACACACTACCCTCAGCAATTGCACAAGTAACAGCAAAGGGTAAACAGCACAAGGATTAAAACAAACAGTGAGGGAGAAACAGCACAAGGATTAAAACAAACAAACAGTGAGGGGGAAACAGCACAAGGATTAAAACAAACAGTGAGGGGGAAAACAGCACAAGGATTAAAACAAACAGTGAGGGAGAAACAGCACAAGGAATAAACCAGTGAGGGGGAAACAGCACAAGGATTAAACAAACAGTGAGGGAGAAACAGCACAAGGATTAAAACAAACAGTGAGGGGGAAACAGCACAAGGATTAAAACAAACAGTGAGGGGGAAACAGCACAAGGATTAAAACAAACAGTGAGGGGGAAACAGCACAAGGATTAAAACAAACAGTGAGGGGGAAACAGCACAAGGATTAAAACAAACAGTGAGGGGGAAACAGCACAAGGATTAAAACAAACAGTGAGGGAGAAACAGCACAAGGAATAAACCAGTGAGGGGGAAACAGCACAAGGATTAAAACAAACAGTGAGGGAGAAACAGCACAAGGATTAAACAAACAGTGAGGGAGAAACAGCACAAGGAATAAACCAGTGAGGGGGAAACAGCACAAGGATTAAAACAAACAGTGAGGGAGAAACAGCACAAGGATTAAAACAAACAGTGAGGGAGAAACAGCACAAGGATTAAAACAAACAGTGAGGGGGAAACAGCACAAGGATTAAAACAAACAGTGAGGGGGAAACAGCACAAGGATTAAAACAAACAGTGAGGGAGAAACAGCACAAGGATTAAAACACACAGTGAGGGAGAAACAGCACAAGGATTAAACACACAGTGAGGGGGAAACAGCACAAGGAATAAACCATCAGTGAGGGGGAAACAGCACCAGGATTAAAACAAACAGTGAGGGGGTAAACAGCACAAGGATTAAAACAAACAGTGAGGGGGTAAACAGCACAAGGATTAAAACAAACAGTGAGGGGGTAAACAGCACAAGGATTAAAACAAACAGTGAGGGGGTAAACAGCACAAGGATTAAAACAAACAGTGAGGGGGTAAACAGCACAAGGATTAAAACAAACAGTGAGGGGGAAACAGCACAAGGATTAAAACAAACAGTGAGGGAGAAACAGCACAAGGATTAAACAAACAGTGAGGGGGAAACAGCACAAGGATTAAAACAAACAGTGAGGGGCAAACAGCACAAGGAATAAACAAACAGTGAGGGGGAAACAGCACAAGGAATAAACAAACAGTGAGGGGGAAACAGCACAAGGAATAAACAAACAGTGAGGGGGAAACAGCACAAGGATTAAACCATCAGTGGGGGGAAACAGCACAAGGATTAAAACAAACAGTGAGGGGGAAACAGCACAAGGATTAAAACAAACAGTGAGGGGGAAAGAGCACAAGCGCCAGTAAAAGCAGATGGAAAGTGAGTGTAAAATGTCACTATGACAGGACAGGACAGGCCCCACATTCCTTCCCCTCCGTCCCCGTCCCCCCACAACCTGCCTCACCTTTCACCTCCCGGGCCCAGTACCTTCCAGGTGGCCCCATAGTTGACACAGGGGCCGCCCCACGACCAGTAGAACTCCACCACCCAGGCGGCCGACGAGTTCCCAAGCAGGCCCTTAACCCCATCCGCCTCCAGAATGCTCACCGGCTCCTGCCTGCTGTACAGCCGGCCGGTGTGGCCGTGACACAGCAGCTGCACCAGGAAGGCGGCGGTGCCCAGTGACGGGTGTCTGCCCCGGGCCGCACGGCGCCATTTTCCTAACGGCCGCCCTCCCGCCGCTTCCCCGCTCGAGCGACTTCTCCTCCCAACCGCCTTCGCCCCCGCGTGACGTCTGCACGGGGGGATGGGCGGGTCCGGGGGAGCCTCACCGTCACCAAGCAACAGCCACCTCCCGCTACAACTGCTCATTCACAAAAACAAACTCTCCTGTCTCGCTCTGCAGCTGCAGGGGGGACACTGCCACGTTTCCAGGAGCCCTGTCTACATTGGGAAAGCTCACGGCTCAATTTAAACAGATATTCTGACATCTAACGGAACGGTGTCATATCTAAAGTGGACAATCTGCATTTTAAAAGGGACGTGGACATTTTAACGGGCTACTTTTGCAAATAAAGAGGTTTAAATGGACAAGATTACATTTCAAAGCGGTGTGGGCACATTCAAAGGGATATCTTAATATGTAAAGTGACGCAGTTATATCTAAATGAATCTACATTTCGAAGAGACGTTGCCCGATTTATAAGTAGAGACAATAGGTGTGAATTCTGTCTGTGTCCCAATGTTGAGTCAGACTGACATTTTTCTTAGAAAAGCTCTGCATTTGGCCCATTTCCCTCTAAGCCTTTCTATTCATCTACCCATCCGAATGCTGTTTCAATGTTGTAACTGTCCCTGCATCTACCATATCCACATGCAAATCACCCTCTTTCAAACTTTTGCCCCTCCGGTTCCTTTTAAATCTGTCTCCTCACATTAAAAAAAAGCCCCCTAGTTTTGAGTTCCCCTACGCTAAGGAAGAGCCATTTGCTATTCACCTTACCTCCACTCCTCATGATTTTATCAATCTCAATCAGGTCACCCCCAACTTCCTGTGCTGCAGTGAATAAAGTCCCAGCCTCTCCTTATAACTCAAACCCTCCAGTCCTTACAACATCCTAGGAAATCTTTATTAAACCCTCTCTAGTAGTATTCTTCCTATTACAGGGCCACCAGAACTGTACTCAGTACCCTGAAAGTGGCCTCACCAACATCCTGTACAACCTCAACATGATGTCCCATCCCCTATACTCAATGGTGTGAACAATGAAAGCAATGTTGTGAAATGCCACCTTAACCACCCCGTCGAGCAACTTCCAAGTGATGCAACTTCCAAGAAACTATGTACCTGAACACCCCCCACCATGTCTGTCTGTTCTATAACACGACTCATGGTCCGACCATAATCTGTACAAGTCCTTGTTTTAGCAAAAATGCAACCCCTTACTTTTATTAAGCCTCTCTCTCAAACACATACTCTCTCAGACAGACACGCACACACCCCTCAACACTCTCTCACACTCGCAGGCTCATACTCCATCACACTCTCACTTTCCCAAGCATGTACACACACACTTCTGCGCACACTCACTCTCTCATGCACGCACACACATTACTCTTTGGGGTGAAATTGTATTGGCAGAATTATATTTGCAGATACATTCAATTTTGTTCAAAAAGCACACAATCTGCAGGCAGTCAATGCATCTAATATTTTACAAATTCCGACTTTGGAAACAGAACCAGTCTGATTCAAAATTGGAATACTGACAGACTCAACTTTCACACCTTTAATGCATTGTCTGAGCGGAGATGTCTTTTTTTTTATAAAACCTTAAGTCATCTCAAGAAAATTGTTACATATTAATGAACCAAAGCCCGCACCCATTCTAAGAGATGAAGATTATCTAAGTTTGTTCAATATATTCTATCAGTTGCATGACACTGATCTTTTGATATAAGTTGTGTGTTATATGATGCTGTTCCATGAGGCTTATGTGTCGATGAGGCAAGATGGTACAGATGAGGCGATGGAGAATTACAGATCACTGAGGAAGGATTGAAAGAGAGTTAAGAAGAGCAAAGAGAAGACACGAGCAGTCTTTAGCAAATAGAATAAAGGAGAACCCTAAAGCTTTCTATAGTTATGTGAGGAATAAAAGGATGATGAGGGTAGGAATAGGGCCAGTCAAAGACAGAAGTGGGAAGTTGAGTGTGGAGACTGTAGAGATCAGAGAGGTGCTAAATGAACATTTCTCATCAGTGTTCACTCAAGAAAAGAATGAGGTACGAGATATTAGACTAGAAAGGATCGAGGTTAGTTACACACAGGTGTAATTCGAGAAGGAGTGAAAGTGGACAAGTCCCCTGGGCTGGATGGATTAATCCGAGGATTCTCTGGGAAGCTAGGGAGGAGATAGCAGAGCCTTTGGCATTGATATTTGAGTCGTCATTGTCTATGGGTTTAGTACCTGAGGACTGGAGGATTGCAAATGTTATGCCCTTATTCAAGAAGGGCAGCAGAGATGACCTAGGTAATTATAGACCAGTGAGCCTTACTTCTATTGTAGGAAAGATTTTGGAAAGGATTATAAGAGATAAGATTTATAATCATCTAGCAAGCAACAATTTAATTTCAGATAAGTCAACATGGTTTCATCAAGGGCAGGTCGTGTCTCATAAACCTCATTGAGTTTTTTGAGAAGGTGACCAAGCATGTAGATGAGGGTAGGACAGTTGACGTGGTATACTTGGATTTCAGTAAAGCCTTCGATAAAGTTCCACATGGTAGGCTGATGGAGAAAATGTAGAGGCATGGAATTGAGGGTGATTTAGCAGCTTGGATTAGAAACTGGAAGAAGGCAGCGAGTGGTGGTTGATGGAAAATATTCAGTCTGGAGTCCGGTTACTAGTGGTGTTCCACAAGGATGTTTTGAGAACACTGCTGTTTGTCATTTTTGTAACTGACTTAGACGCAGGCATAGGTGGGTGGATTAGTAAATTTGCAGACGACACTAAAGTCGGTGGAGTACTGGACAGTTTGGAAGAATGTTACAGGTTGCAGGGGGACTTGGATAAACTGCAGAATTGGGCTGAGAGATGGCAAATGGAGTTCAATGAAGCTAAAGGTGAGGTGATGCACTTCGGGAAGAATAACAGGATGGCAGAGTAGTTGGTCAATGGAAAGATTCTTGGTAGTGTGGATGTGCAGAGGGATCTTGGAGTCCATGTGCATAAATCCCTGAAAGTTGCAACCGAGGTGGATAGTGCTGGTAAGAAGGCATACGGTGTGTTAGGTTTCATTGGTAGAGGGCCTGAGTTCCGGAACTGCAATATCATGCTGCAACCATACAAAACGCTGGTGCAGCCACCCTTGGAATATTGTGTAAAGTTCTGGTCGCCCCATTACAGAAAGGATGTGGAAGCATTGGAAAAGGTGCAGAGGAGATTTACCAGGATGTTGCCTGGTCTGGAGGGAAGGTCTTATGAGGAAAGGCTAATAGACTTGGGTCTTTTCTCATTGGAAAGAAGAAGGCTTAAGGGGGGATTTGATAGGGACATACAAGATGATCAGAGGATTAGATATGGTAGACAGTGAAAGACTTTTTCCAAGGATGGTGACGTCAGCTTGTATGAGGGGGCATAACTACAAATTGAGGGGTGATAGACTAAAGACAGATGTCAGAGGCAGGTTCTTTATGCAGAGAGTGGTAAGGGCGTGGAATGCCCTACCTGCTAAGGTAGTCAACTCAGCCACATTAGGGAGATTTAAACAATCCTGAGATAAGCGCATGGTTTATTTTGGGATAGTGTAGGGGGACGAGCTGAGAATAGTTCACAGGTCGGCGCAACATCGAGGGCCGAAGGGCCTGTTCTGCGCTGGATTGTTCTATGTTCTAAACTTAGTGCAGGAGGCGGAAAGAAATGAGCAGCTTTAAAACAAAAACCTCTTGGAGCTCAAAGCTTTCAATGAGAGTCTGAGCCCGGTGTTAAGTTCAGGTAACCTTTATTGCAACCCAACTTTGTTACAGCTTCAGATCCCCCAGCAAAAAGGCAGAGAAAAAGTAGTTGCTTTTTGAACAGCTCAAGGTCAAAGTGCACACACCACACCACACCTCCCCTCCTCTCCACCCCTCCCCACCACCCACCACACTGTCTTGACTATTGGCCAGCACCAAGTTGTCCATTTGTAATTGGATCCTTAGTACAGCCATAACCCAGAGGAAGTATTGCCTCACTCAGCAATTTCAACCCATACCTTGTCTCCAAGTAAGTTTCTCCCCGCTCATTTGCCAGTGGGGGGGGGGGGGGGGGAGACAGTGTAGAGTCAACCACACTGCTGTGGGTCTGGAGTCACGTGTAGGCCAGACTGGGTAAAGGATGCAGCTGGAACGACTGAGTGAATCCTTTCCCACAATGGCGGTTCCCTTCTCTCACAAGGGAGAGAGGGAATCAGATGGGGGCTTTCTCCCCTGCACCACCCTCTCCCTAAAATGGTCTCATCGTTAGATTCCGAACTCCACATTTCTGACCAAATACCAATTTTGCCATCTGTCGTGGTGGGATTCAAACCCAGGAGTCCCCGGAACCGGGTTGATAGTCCAATCGCTGGCACGTGAACTCGCTGGTGCTTCCGCAGGTGGGAGGAGTAGGTGAAGCCTTTCCCGCACTGAGAGCAGGTGAATGGCCTCTCCCCTGTGTGGATCGGCTGGTGCCTCAGCAGGGTGGAGGATGTGCTGAAGGTCTTCCCGCACTCGGGGCAGCTGAAGGGCCTCTCCCCTGTGTGGACCCGCTGGTGGTTCCGCAGGTTGGAGGAGCAGGTGAAGCCTTTCCCGCACTGAGAGCATGTGAATGGCCTCTCCCCCGTGTGGACCTGCTGGTGGGTCAGCAGGGTGGACGAACTGCTGAAGGCCTTCCCGCACTTGGGGCGCTGAAGGGGCTCTCCCCCGTGTGGACACGCTGGTGGCTCAGCAGGGTGGTGGCCTGGGTAAAGGCCTTCCCGCGCTTGGGGCAGCTGAATGGCCTCTCCCCTGTGTGGACCCGCTGGTGGCTCAGCAGGGTGGAGGAATACCTGAAGGCCTTCCCGCAGTCAGGGCAGCTGAATGGCCTCTCCCCTGTGTGGACACGCTGGTGGGCCAACAGTGCGGAGAAAAACACGAAGGCCTTCCCGCACTTGGGGCAGCAGAAGGGCCTTTCCCCAGTGTGATCCTGCTGGTGGGCCAGCAGGTGTGAGGAATGTCTGAAGGCCTTCCCGCAGTCGGTGCAGGGGAATGGCCTCTCCCCGGTGTGACTGCGCCGATGAGTCTCCAGGGCAGACGGGAAACGGAAGCCTTTCCCACAGTCGCCACACTTCCACGGTTTCTCCATGGGGCGGGATTCCTCTGGTTTCTCCATGGCCAAAGCTTCAGCTGCACACAAACACGTGTCAAGCCCCTCCCTGCTGTGAAATCCCCTTCCCAGGCCATATAACTGTTTCAGGCTCCACGCACAGTGCGCTGCAACAGTGGGGTCTCTCGTCCAGTCCCACTGATGTTGAAAACATACTCAGACAGGAACCAAAAGGCTTTGATCCCTCTCACAGAAATCACGGTCGAAAATGTTTGCTGGCCCCAGTGGATTGAGTGACTGTCAGACATTGACATCAAAATGAGGACCGGAGATGCTGGAGAGTCAGTCGAAAAACGTGGCGCTGGAAAAGCACAGGGGAGTCAGGCAGCATCCGAGGAGCAGGAGGGTCAATGTTTCGGGCATAAGCCCTTCATTTGTTGATTTTGAAACTTCCCTCTTCAAATCTTCAAAAACTCTGTCAGAATAGATTACAAAGCTCATCACTGCCAGTGCAGGGTAGAAATTCTGAACAAGCAATTCTACTTTTTGCAGAACATTCCTTTCTTTTGTTATTCCACAAAATTGAAGGCACCATCCCACTTTCTCTCCCCCTTTGTGGTCACTCCGCTCTAACTAATTCTCCTTAAGGTGCTGATTCAGGATCTTTCAGGGGCGGAAAAGCAAAAACATCAAGACTGACATCTCTCTGAATTTTGAATACTTCCACCTGAAAAGCTAATATCTTTCACAACACTGGGATCTGCTGAGAGTGAGCAGGTCTGATTTTGGGAAGCAAAAAGAAAGTGTCAATTCAGGGTGAACCTGCCACGCAGCTTCTTGAGGAACAACCAGACACAAAATGGTTAACGTCCCCGGGAAGGTGGGAGCAAAATGAGACATTAGAGAGAAAGTGAACCTATTGACGTGGCAAATGTTAGTGGAAAGCCTGAGTCATAGAGATATATAGCACAGAAACAGACCCTTCTGGTCCCATACTGACCAGATATCCTAAATCAATCTAGTCCCATTTGCTGGTATGTGGCCTATAGCTGGGTTCAACCCCACCCCCTGTCCTGAGACCTTGATGCCTCCAAGCTGACCCTCAAAGGTTCGGTTTGTCCCTCCATTCTTTCCCAGTTGTCTTTTGTAGGTTTTGAAAACTTTCCCAATCTTCTGAGCATAGGATTTGGGAAGTTATGTTGTAGCCGTACAGGACATTGGTAAGGCCACATTTGGAATACTGTGTGCAATTCTATTTTCCTTACTATCAGGAAGATGTTGTGAAACTTCAAAGTGTTCAGAAAAGATTTACAAGGATGTTGCCAGGGTTGGAGGATTTGGGAGACTAGGGCTGTTTTCCCCTGAGCGTTGGAGGCTAAGGAGTAACCTATAAAATCATGAAGGGCATGGATAGGATAAATAGACAAAGCCTTATCCGGGGAAGGGGGTCGGGGGGAAAGAGTCCAGAACTAGAGGGCATATGTTTAGGGTGAGAGGGGAAAGATATAAAAGAGACCCAAGGGACAACTTTTTCACACAGAGGGTATTACGTGTATGGAATGAGCTGCCAGAGGAAATGGTGGAGGCTAGTACAATTGCAACATTTAAAAAGACATCTGGACAGGTATTATGAAGAGGAAGGGTTTGGAGGGATATGGGCCAAATGCTGGCAGGTGGGACTAGATAGGGTTGGGATATCTGCTTGGCATGAACGGGTTGAACTGAAGGGTCTATTTCTATGCTGTACATCTCTATGACTAGTTGGACTAAAGGGTCTGTTTCTGTGCTGTATGACTCTGGAACTGGTCTTAAAACCATTTTCTTGCCTTCCTCCACAAAATCCACTGCTGTGTTGTTCAAAAATCAGATGAACTCAGCCTTGAATATATTCAATGACCCCCTAACTGCAGGAAGACATCCCCATTTCTAAACTCAATTCCTCTTGCTAATATACACTTGCCTTGCTGATTGCTTGCTACACCTGTCTGACAAATGACAGTGACTGGTGGTGAAGGACGCTGAGGCCTCTTTGTCCATCCACACATCATTCCTGATAAAGGGCTCGTGTCCAAAACGTCAGCTCTCCTGCTCCTCGGATGCTATCTAACCTGCTGTGCTCTTCCAGTCCCACACTTTTTGACTCTGATCTCCAGCATCTGCAGTTCTCACTTTCTCCACATTCAAATACATCTCCATTTAAACAATGCACCTCCTTTCTGCATTTTTTTTCCACAGCCAAGGGTATAACTTCATATTGTGGTACTGCATTTGCCATGTGTTTACCAATTGTGGTCTTCTCTATATCGGAGAGCGAGTGCAAACTTGGGCAACGCTTCGCCGAGTATCGCAGCTGTGTCTGCCGAGGGCGACCAGACCTCTCAGTAACCACCCATTCCAATTTCCCTTCCCACCCCCTTTCTGACATGACCATCTTTGGCCTCCTCCATTACCACAACGAATCTCACCGCAAATTGGAGGAACAATACCTCATCTTCCGGGCAGCCTACAGCCCAAAGGACTCAACGTTGAGTTTTCCAATTTCAGAAAAACCTCCCTCTCCATTCCCATCCCCGTCCTCCTCCCTGCCACCAACCAGATTTATTCCTCCCATTGACCAACCAGGTCGTACCCTCTAACTGTCTCAACCTATCCCCACTTCACCACCACCCCCTTTTATCTGCAGCTTCTGCACCCAGCCCCAGCCCTGAAGAAGGGTTACACCTGATACGTCGACTTCTCTACCATCTGATGCCTCCTGCCTAACTATTTTGCCAATTAAGATACAGACTTGGATCAACGTTTCTGGAGTCTGTCCCTGCCGAATTCACTCTCTTGCCTTTTAGTTGCTGCAAGTCTACAATTGAACCACAGAATGAAAAAAAATGGAAAAGGTGGCGAGATAAGAGAGTGCCATACTCACATATCTGGGACACAGGAAGGAATTTGCAGTCTGGGTAAAGCTCAATCTTTATTCAGAGATAGAGGATCAGGAGTCGCAGCTTGAGAAGCTCATGGTCCAACTTCCGCATTCAGACAATGGGATTGCTCTGATTGGCAGGAGGACCAGTCTCCTTCCAGTCCTCCAATGCTGCCTATTGGAGGCTGAAAGGTCACTATGGCAAGATGAGATGACAGTCAGTAAAGTTCGCCTCACCTGCTAAATATGATTGACAGGATTGGGACAATAAATATTGGGACATGACATTAAATACCTAATTAATTAAATACCTAATTAATAATTAGTAGAGTCAGCCTGCTTGAGACTATTGATAATAAATATCTAATCATGACATTAGGAAAATATTAAGTAGGGTCTGGAATGCAAGACCATTGTTCCAAAAGCTGACACTAAATCTCTAACCGTGACATTAGAATAACATTAAGTAGAGTGTAGGAAAAACTATAAGGGCGCAACTAAAGAGATAATGGGAACTAACATCATGGTTTATTTTTCTTCACTACCACCTAAGTGCGGTAGTGCTTATTTTTTCCCCAGCACCCATGGTGTGTGTGTGCAGGTGTGAGACACAGTGAAAGACACAAAGTGCACGAATCTTTATTCAATTTCCACCACCAGGAAGATAGGAAAATACCCGAGAGGCCAGTGACAAATACTACCCTTCACATCAAAGGGCAGTGCTGTGTGATCAAAAACAGTGAAGGGGAGGGGAGGGAAACATTGCTGGTTTATTGTGTAGCTAGCGTGAGGTATTTTGATTAATATAGTTGAACATGCTGATAAGCTAACAAACACACTGCTCAGCTGGAGACAGTGCTGCCCCCTCTGTCCAGGAGTAAATGCTGGAAAGGTGGTATTGTTCATAGGGAGGAAGATGGTCTCCGGCTACACTCTGATATCTATCAGCTGGTAAATGGGGCAGAACTATGGAATTTAATCTCCAGGCAGTTTGGGAAATTTAATAAGGGAAGGAAGTAAGCAATAAATAGTAGATCCCTACAGAGTGCTGAGGAACAAAGGGTCCTTGCTGTCAAAGTTCAGAGATCCCCGAAGGTATCAGTACAGGTAAAACAGGGGATGACGAAGGCATAGATTTGTACTTTTTCACACATAGGGTGGTGCGTGTGTGCAATGAGCTGCTGGAGGAAGTGGTGGAAGTTGGCACAAATACAATTTTTAAAAGGCAGCTGGATGGGTATGTGAATAGGTAGGGTTTAGAGGGATATGGGCAAGTGCTGGTAAATAGGATAGATTAATTTCAGATATCTATTCAGCATGGACGAGATGGACTGTTTCTGTACTGTACAGCTCTATGGCCATCCACTTCATTTTGAAATGTTTTGGAACACCCTATTAGGGTTCAGAGTGTGCCAGGTCCTGACACCTCCCTCCTCACATCTCCTGTGTATTTTAAATCAATAGTACCGTTTGCATGTTACTGGGTTAGTACTTTAAACACAGACACATACAATATAATCAGAATTTCTATTCGGTACAGAGAATGATGACTTGTTTCAACTTTGCTAACAGGGTATCAGAAGGGGAGGATCTGCAGACAGCAATCTTGGAAGAAATTCCGAAACAAGATCTGACAGGGTCACTCAATATCATTGGGGGGGTTGAGTCTGGAAAGAGAAATCCATTCGACCTGCTTCAAAAGGTACTGGACATCAGTGTGAGCAGAGGAGCACTCAGAGAGGAACACACCAGTGAACTGAGCTTTAACTGGTTACACAGAATGAGTGTATGTGTCCCAGTGAACTGACAATGGGAAGGAGCTTTAACCAGTTACACAGACTGAGAGGGGGGCTGGGGCATTTATTTTACCCCTGGAGCATCAGAGCCTGAGGGGTGACCTTAGAGAGGTTTATAAAATCGTGAGGGGCATAGATAGGGCAAATAGCCTAAGTCTTTTCCCCCCAGGGTAGGGGAGTCAAAAACTAGAAGGCATAGGTTTAAGGTGAGAAGGGAAAGATTTAAAAGGGGCCTAAGGGACAACTTTTCATGCAGAGGGTTGTGCATGTATGGAATGAACTGCCAGAGGAAGTGGTGGAGGTGGGTACAATTGCAATGTTTAAGAGGCGTTTGGTTGGGTATATGAATAGGAAGGGTTTGGAGGGATACGGGCTGGGTGCTGCCAGGGGGGATTAGATTGAGTTGGGATATCTGGTCAGCATGGGTGGGTTGGACCGAAGGGTTTGTTTCCATGCTGTACATCTCTATGACTAGCACTCGGAGCATGGCTCCTTCATCAGGTGATTGTGGAGAATAAAATCATAAGGCACAGAATGGATGGAAAAACATTACAGTGCACTGAAATGATATATTGAAAAACCCTGGATTGTTAAGTCTTTCATCTTTTAGTATGGGCTGCTCGTATCATTCATTTGTAAATCGTGGAATTTCCTGAAAGACATCTTCTTGAAATAACTCAAGGTTTTATTACAAAAGGTGACATCTCAGCTCTGACAATGTATTAAATGTGTGAAGTCAGGATCTGTCTGTATCCCAATCAGACTGGTTCTATTTCCAAAGTGGAATTTACAAAATATTACATGGATTGACTGCCTGTATATTGTGCACTTTTTGAGAAAAATAGAATGTATCTGCAAATACAAATTCACCCCCATGGATGTATGTGTGTGAATGAGACAGAGAAAAGTCTATTTTGTGCTGTATATCCCGATGTCTACTCGATAACAGATGCTTTAATTCTGCTGGTGTAAATATTGTTGTAAATCATAGCTGGGTATGAATAGTTAGATGTTAGGGTGAGAGAATGCCTCAAGAGGGGCACTATAAGAATCGTGGGAGAGCCCTATTTCTGGTTTACTTCCTCATGAACAAATATTAAGCATGAGCATTTATTTATTTTTAATTTTGTTCTATTTTTCTTGTTTGATTCCTGGCTAGGACTACACTCTGTGTCTGGATGGTTGACAGGCTGGGAGATCGTGGCTTGGGTCTTGATTGACCGAACGTTTTATTGTTCCAGAAGGTGTAGGAGTGGGGGGTCAAAGCTTCAGCAGAAATCCAGCAGAGCAAAGAACAGACCAATATCTTAGTCTGTGAGAACAGAGACATCAGAGGACAGAGAAATCAGGTCCTGAATCCAAGCTGACGCCAGACTTCCCTGTGATTAGTGCTTTGATGAGCAGCGCCAAGCCTCTACCTTCACCTAGCTTCCCATTTTCCTGATGAAGGGCTTATGCCCGAAACGTCGATTCTCCTGTTCCTTGGATGCTGCCTGACCTGCTATGCTTTACCAGCAACACATTTTCAGCTCTGATCTCCAGCATCTGCAGACCTCACTTTCTCCTCCCATTGACTACCACCTCGATGTTCAGGATCCAACCTTGTCATCCTGAAGCCATGCCTCTGTAAGGAGTCTCAGATCATAATTATTCTCTTCAATGTGTGCAGTCAATTTTGTTACAATGCACCACACCATTCAGAAACATCGTTTTTAGTTTCAAGTTTTGTGATTTTCAGAATCCCGTTTTGATTGCTGGTACATTTACTCACCTTGTCCCTAAATATCGTTCTCTGATGTTCATTTTCCACATCACTACATTTCTGATTGGCCATGCTAAATTGCTCATAATATCCAGAGATGTGAAGATTAGGTGGGTTAGCCATGGGAAATGCAGGGTAATAGTTTCATAGTAAACAAAGTAGGAGTTGGCCATTTGGCCCATCGAACCTGCTCCACCATTCATTACGATCATGACTGATATATCCACTGTATGAGATCCTTCTCACTGCATTGTCCCAACTACCCTTAATTCCCCAACCACGCAAGTACCCATTCAACTGTGTTTTGAATATACTTAATGAAGATGCTGCTACTGCTTCATTGGGCAGAGAATTCCATAGATTGACTGCTCTCTGGGAAAAGCAGTCCCTCCTCATTTCTGTCCTAAATCTACTCCCCTCAACTTGAGGCCTGGTCTCATCCACCAGCAGAAATGACTGGATAGGGTAGGGCTTCATCCCCACAGTGCAATGAATTCCCACTTTCCACCAAACTCTCAGATGTACTCACTCACTCAGTTGCTGTCTCACAAACTAAAGACTTCATTGCAACTTCTTTTGCTCCCAGTAAGGGAACAACATCTTGGAAAGCTGCTCTGAAAGTCCAACCACACTCTGCATTCACCGAAGACAATTCCAGTGTTACAGCACAGAAACAGACCTTCCGGCCCAACTCGTCCGTGCTGGGGGGAATATGTTAAGTTAGATATGCTTGCAAGCAGTTACAAGTAGCTGCATCTTGCTTCTGCAAAAATCGCAAGGCAGAATCATGAGGGTATATTCCAAGAAATAACTAACTGAAAAGGGAGGTGGTCGACTGGTAGAAGCAGGCGTATTAACATGACAGTAGCAATGGTCACGCACATAGGGAGTTAGTAAGAAGAGGATAACCAAATAAGACCCTGTGTTGCATCAGCAAAAGTAATAAGACCCAGTTATCGGTTGGGGAGGGGGGGGCGGGGTTGCACGCTACAGACAGATGTGGTAAAACGATTAGATTAGCTGAAGTAAGGGAGTCTGGAACAAACTCAATCTTCATTCAGAGAGCGAGCAGCAACTTCCGAAGCTCCTGTTCCAACTTCTGCATTCAGACAATAGGAAGGCTCTGATTGGCAGGAGGACCAGTCACCTTCCGGTCCTCCTGAATGGCCCATCAAAAGAAAGTCGCGAGGCGTGCCTTGCGGGCACTGAGGAGCATGCGCAATTTCATCCAGACGCCGGCGAGCACGCGCAGTATGCTCTCTGGCGATGAGGCTGTGACTGAAAGGATTTAAGTGTCTAAATGCCAAGAGAAATAAAAAAGGGGAGATGCATATTTTTTCCCCCCCTGCGATATTTACCTTTCCTATACGCCCCATGACTTTATAAATCGAAATAAGGTCACCCATCAACTTGTGGTCGTCGATAGGGCGAACAGAAGTGTACTCAGTCCTCTCCACGTGGTCTCACCAATATCCTGTACAACCTCAACGTGATGTCCCAACTCCTGCACTGAACGGTGTGAACAATGAAGGAAAGTGTGCTAAACGCCTCTTTCACAACCCAGTCTACCAATGATGCAACTTTCAAAGAACTATGTCCCCGATTTGGAGATGCTGGTGTTGGACTGGGGTGTACAAAGTTAAAATTCACACCACACCAGGTGATACTCCAACAGGCTCATTTGCAAGCATTAGCTTCTGGAGCGCTGCTCCTTCATCAGGTGGTTGTGTCTTATGATCCTGCTCCACAAACACCCCATGTCTTTACCTGTCGCTCTCTCAGACACACACACACACCCTAACACTCACACCATCTCTCAGGCTTATACGCCATCTCACACACACTTCATTAGCATGCATGCATAAACTCGCATGCACGCACACACACACTCATGCAGATACAATTACACATAAATCAATGGGGTGAATTTCCATTTGCAGAATTATATTTGCAGATATATTCAATTTTGCTCAAAAAGCACACAAACTGCAGGCCGTCAATCCATGTAATATTTTATAAATTCCTACTTTGATTAATAGAACCAGTCTGATTGAAGATTGGGACACAGACACTTTTGTGCAGTGTCTGAGCTGAGATGTCACCTATTTTTACAAAACCTTAAATCATCTCAAGAAGGTGAATTAAAAGTAGTTCGGGGGATTACATATTAATGAACTGAATCCTGGAACCCATGGTAAAAGATGAAAGATTAATCTGCAATCTAGATTTGTTCAATATGTCCTATCTGTTGCATGACAGTGTGATCTTTTGCTATAAATTCTGTGTCTAATGACCCTGCTCCATAGCTACCTGATGAAGGAGCATCGCTCTGAAAGCGAATGCTTACAAATAAGCCTGTTGGACGATTAGCTGGTGTTGTGTGATTTTTAACTTTATCCACCCAGTCCAACAGCGGCACCTCCACATCGTTTCCAGTGGACACAGCCCACACCTCCCAGTGCTGCCAGGAAACTGTACAATGCCGATGGCATGATGTAGTATCTGGACTCCTGAAAAATTTACAATTTCTAACAATACCGGTTACTCATTCACTGCTGCAACCGATACACAACATTGGAAACATAGTACAGGAGGTTGTAAGAAATGAGCACAGCAGGTCAGGCAGCATCCAAGGAGCAGGAAAATCAACGTTGCCTGACCTGCTGTGCTTTGCCAGCACCACACTAATCTTGAATCTGATCTCCAGCATCAGCAGTTCTCACTGTTGCCAGTAAGAAATGAGCAGTTTTAAAACAAAAACCTGTTGAGTTCAAAGCTCTCAATGAGAGGCTGAGCTCGGTGTGAAGTTTAGGTAATCTTTGTTCTGACCCAACTTTGTTACAGCTTCAGAATCTCTCAACAGAAAGGCATAGAAAAAGTAGCAATGTTTTAAAAACAGCTCAAGGTCAAAGTGCACACACTCCCTCCAACCCCTCACTTTCTTCATTATTGGTCACCACCAAGTTGTCCCTTTGTAATTGGATCCTTGCTAGAGCCTTCACCCAGAAGAAGTTTTGCCTCACTCAGGAACTTCAACCTGTATCCTGTATCCAAGTAAGTTGGATGGGCAGTGTAGAGTCAAATACACTGCTGTGGGTCTGGAGTCACGTGTCGGCCAGACTAGGTAAAGGAGACAGCTGGGATGTCTGAGAGAATCCTCTCCCACAACAAGTTTCCTTCCCTAAAAAGGAGCTGAGTGAATCAGATGGGGATTTCTTCCATCCCAACCCCACTGACAACGGTTTCACTCCAGATTTCTGACCATATTCCAATTCCACTAGCTGCTGCGGTGGGATTCAAACCCAGGAATCCCCAGAAATGGTTTGATAGTCCAGTCAATAATGGCACTCGGCTGTCATTCCTTCAATCACCCTGCGATGGTACGTGAACTTGCTGGTGGCTCCGCAGGTAGGAGGAGCGGGTGAAGGCCTTCCCGCATTCAGGGCAGCTGAAGGGCCGCTCCCATCTGTAGACCCATCGGTGCCTCAGCAGGTTGGAGGCCTGGGTAAAGGCCTTCCCACACTCAGGGCAAGGAAATGGCCTCTCCCCCGTGTGGACCCGCTGGTGGGTCAGCAAGCTGGAGGACTTGCTGAAGGCCTTCCCGCACACAGTGCAGCTGAAGGGCCTCTCCCCAGTGTGGATCCGCTGATGGGTCAGCAGGTGGGAGGAATGTCTGAAGGCCTTCCTGCAGTCGGTGCAGGGGAATGGCCTCTCCCCGGTGTGACTGCGCTGATGAGTCTCCAGGGCAGACGGAAAATGAAAGCCTTTCCCACAGTCGCCACACTTCCACGGTTTCTCCATGGCCAACGCTTCAGCCACACACAAACGGGCGTGAAGCCTGTCCCCACCTTGAATTCCTCTTCCCAGGCCGTATAGCTGTTTCAGACTCCACACTCAGTGCTCCATCCCACTCTCTCTCCCCCTCTGTTCTCACTCCGCTCTAATTCCCCTGAAGGTGCTGATTCAGGATCTTACTGGGGCAGAAAAGCAAAAACATCAAGACTGACATCTCTCTGCATTTTGGATGTCTCCACCTGAAAGTTAATATCTTTCATAACTTTTGTTACAATGCGGCACACATTCAGACACACCAGGTATCGTTTCAGGTTTTGTGACATCAGGATCCAGTTTCGATTGTTGGTCCATTGGTGATGCTGTTGCTTGGTGACGGTGAGGCTCCCCCGGCCCCGCCCATCACCCCGTGCAGACGTCACGCGGGGGCGAAGGCGGTTGGGAGGAGAAGTCGCTCGAGCGGGGAAGCGGCGGGAGGGCGGCCGTTAGGAAAATGGTGCTGCGCGACCCAGGGCAGACACCCGTCACTGGGCTTGTGCTTTTTACCCTCACTGTTTGTTTTTAATTCCTTGTACTTTTCACCCTTGTGGACTAATCTAATTTATAGATTAAGGTGGATTGGCCCTGCTAAATTACCCATAGTGCCCTGGGATGGGTAGGTTAGGGTGGATTGGCTATGCTAAATAACCCATAGTGCCCAGGGATGTGCAGGTTAGGGTGGATTGGCTATGCTAAATTACCCATAGTGCCCCGGGATGGGCAGGTTAGGGTGGATGAGCCGTGGGAAATACAGAGTAAGGGGGTGGGTATGGGTGAGATGCTCTTCAGAATGCCAGTGTGGAATAGATGGGCCGAATGGCCTGCTTCCACATTGTCAGGATTCTATGACACCCCCCCAAAAAAGGAGCATTTTATCGGCATCTATCCTGTCAAGCCACTTTCAGAATTCTACTGGTTTCAATAAGATCACTTCCGATTCAGAGAGGTATACAGCACAGAAACAGATCCTTCGGTCCACCTCGTCCATGCTGACCAGGTTTCCCAAACTAAACTAGTCCCACTTGCCTGCATTTGGCCCATATCCCTCTAAACCTTTCTATTCATGCACCCATCTGAATGTCGTTTAAATGTTGTAACTGTACCTGCATCTACCACTTCCTCAGCAAGTTCATTCCACACACAAACCACCCTCTGTCAAAACGTTGCCCCTCGGGTTCCTTTTAAATCTCTCTCCTCTCACCTTGAAAGAATATGCCCCCTAGTTTTGAGCTCCCGACGCGAAGGAAGAACTGTATTCAGTCCTGATTAATCTTTACCAAACCCTCTCTAACAGTCTCCTTCCTATTACAGGGCCACCAGAACTGTACCCAGTACTCTAAACCACTCTGCCTACCAGTGATACAACTTTCAAAGAACTATGTACCTAACCCCCCACCCCATGTCTCGGGTTTGGAGAGATAAGGGCCGGGTGCTGGCAGGTGGGACTAGATTGGGTTGGGATATCTGGTCGGTGTGGATAGATTGGACCAAAGGGTCTGTTTCCATGCTGTATATCTCTATGACTCTATGTCTCTCTCTTTTACAATATGACCCAGGGTGCTACAATTAACTGCACTTCCTTGTTTTAGTAAAACGTAAACCCTTGCGTTCATACCTATCTCATACACACATATACCAAGCGTCTCACAGACATATACTCTATCACACTCACACTTTACGAAACGTGCGCGCGCGCCCACGCACACACACGCGCACACACACGGGGTGAATTTGTATTGGCAGAATATTTGCAGATACATTCAATTTTGCTTAAAAAGCGCACTGTCTGCAGGCACTCAATCCATGTAATATTTTATAAATTCCTACTTGGGAAATAGGATCCCAACCTTGAATTAGACAGGTTCTGACAGACTCGAACCTCACACCTTTAAGGCATTGTCTGAGCTGAGATGTGACTTTTTTAAAAAATCAAACCTTAGATCATCTCAAGAACATGACTTGAAAGATGTTCAATGATTTACATACGAACAAACTGAAACCTGCAACCCATTCTAAAAGATGAAAGACTTAACAGCAATCTAGGTTTCTTCAATATATCCATGACATAGTGATCTTTCGCTATAAAATGTAATGTCTTTCAATCCTGCTCCACAGCTACCCAATGAAGGAGCAGCACTCCAAAAGCTGGTGCTTTCAAATAAACTTGGTGTTGTGTGAGTTTTTAAATTTTACCCACCCCAGTCCAAAACCGGCACCTCCACATCTAGTGAACACAGCCCAAACGTCCCAGTGCTGCCAGGAAACTTTACAATGCTGATGAAATGACGCAGTACCTGCACTCCTGAAAAATTTACAATTTCTAACAATACTACCTACTCATTCACTGCTCCATCTGATACATGACATTGGAAACTCAGTGCAGGAGGCTGAAAGAAATGAGCAGCTTTAAAACAAAAACCTCTTGGAGCTCAAAACTTTCAATGAGAGTCTGAGCCCGGCAGTAAGTTCAGGTAACCTTTATTGCGATCCAGCTTTGTTACAGCTTCAGATCCCCCCAGCAAAAAGGCAGAGAAAAAGTAGCTACTTTTCAAACAGCTCAAGACCGAAGTGCGCACACATACCCCCACAACCACACTTTCCTTAGTCTTGGTCACCACCGAGTTATCCCTTTGTAATTGGATTCTTGGTACAGCCTTAACCTGTGGGAAGTATTGTCTCACTCAGTAATTTCAACCTGTATCCTGTATTCAAGTAAGTTGGACAGGCAGTATCGAGTCAACCACACTGCTGTGGGTCTGGAGTCATGTGTAGACCAGCCTGGGTAAAGGATGCAGCTGGAACGACTGAGTGAATCCTTTCCCACAACAGCAGTTTCCTCCCCTAAAAAGGATGTGAGTGAATCAAATGGGGGTTTTCTCCACCCCGCAAAAAATGGTTTCATCGTTAGATTCTGAACTCCAGTTTCTGACCAAATTCCAATTCCGCCATCTGCCGTGGCCGGATTCGAACCCAGCAGTCCCGAAACTGGGTTGATAGTCCAGTCGATAATGGCATTTGGCCGTCGCCGCTTCAGTGCGTCCACAGTAGGGAGGAGCAGGTGAAGCCCTTCCCGTACTGAGAGTAGGTGAACGGCCTCTCCCTGGTGTGGAGACACTGGTGGGTCAGCAGCTTAATCGAGCAGGTGAACCCCTTCCTGCACTCGGGGCCCCTGAAGGGCCTCTCTCCACTAGTGGAGCTGCTCGTGCCTCTGCAGGTGGATCACCTGACTGAACCCCTCCTCACACTCGGGGCAGCTGAAAGGCCTCTCCCCTGTGTGGACCCGCTGGTGGGTCAGTAGGTTGGAGGAATTGCTGAAGGCCTTCGCGCAGACAGGACAGGGGAATGGCCTCTCCCCCGTGTGGACCCGCCGGTGGGTCAGCAGGTTGGAGGAATTGCTGAAGGCCTTCCCGCACTCTGTACAGGGGAACAGCCTCTGCCCGATGTGGATCCGCTGGTGCCTCAGCAGGGCAGAAGCCTGGGTAAAGTCCTTCCCGCACTTGGGACATCTGAACGGCCTCTCCCCCATGTGGACCCGCCGGTGGGTCAGCAGGGCGGAGGAATTGCTGAAGGCCTTCCCGCACTCGGGACAGCTGAAGGGCCTCTCCCTCGTGTGAATCCGCTGGTGTCTCAGCAGGGTGGAGGAATCGCTGAAGCCTTTCCCGCAGACATAGCAGGAGAATGGCTTCTCCCCAGTGTGGCTGCGCCGATGAGTCTCCAGGACAGACGGGACATGGAAACCTTTCCCACAGTCGCCACACTTCCACGGTTTCTCTACGAGGCAGGATTCCTTGGGTTTCTCCATGGCCAACGCTTCAGCCACACACAAACGCGTGTGGAGCCCCTCCCCACCGTGAATTTCTTTTTCCAGGCCGTATAACTGCTTCAGGCTCCACACTCAGTGCACTGCAACAGTAGGGTCTCTCATCCAGTCCCACTGATGCTGAAAACGTACTCAAACAGGAACCAAAAAGCTTTGCTCCTTCTCACAGAATCATAGTTGGAAAATTGTTGTCGTCCCGATGGATTGAGTGACTGTCAGACATTGATGTCAAAGTGAGGACTGCAGACAATGGAGAGCCCTTCATCTGTTGATTTTGAAACTTCTGTCTTCAGATCGTCCAATACTCTGTTAAAAAGAGATTACAAAAGTCATCATTGTCAGTGCAGGGTAGAAATTCAGAACAAGGAATTCTACTTTCTGTGGAATATTCTTTTCTTTTGTTATTCCACAAAATTGAAAGCACCATCCCACTCTCTCTCCCCCTCTGTTCTCACGCCGCTCTAACTAATTCCCCTGAAGGTGCTGATTCAGGATCTTACAGGGGCAGAAAAAGCAAAAACATCAAGACTAATGTCAAGATAAATCCACCTGAAAGTGAATATCTTTCACAACACTGGGATACTGCTGAGAGCGAGCAGGTCTGCCCCTCAGGTCCCCATTAAATCATTCCCCTCTCAGCTCAAACATTTGCCCTCTCGTTCTGGACTCCCATACCCAGGGGAAAAGACCTTGGATATTCACCCAATCCATGCCCCTTATGAACATCCCAATCCTCCGATTTCCCATCCATCTTTGCTATGTTATACCTTTTCCCTTTTGTCTTTACATGGTCCTTAACTTCCCTTGTCAGCCACAGCCAGCCCTGCCTCTCCTTAGGACCTTTCTTCCTTTCTGGAATGAACTGATCCTGCATCTTCTGCATTATACCCAGAAATACCTGCCATTGTTCCTCCACTGCCATCCTTGCTAGGGGATTGCACCATTGAACATTGGCCAGCTCCTCCCTCATACCTCCATAGCTTCCCTTATTCAACTGAAATATTGTCACTTCCGATTCTACCCTCTCCCTTTCAAACTGCAGATTAAAGTTTATTGTATTGTGGTCACCACCTCCTAATGGCTCCTTTACTTCGGGGTCCCTGATCAAATCCGATTTGTTGCACAACACCTGGTAGGCTCCAGCACAAGCTGGTCTAAGAATCCATCTCAGAGGCCCTCCACAAACTCCCTATCTTGGGGTCAAGTACCATCCTGATTCTCCCAGTCTACCTGCATGTTGAAATCCCCCATAACAACTGTACTAATATCTTTGCGACAGGCCAATTTCAGCTCCTTATTCAACTTACACACTACATCCAAGCTACTGTTTGGGGGCCTGTAGATAACTCTCATTAGGGTCTTTCTACCCTTAGAATTTCTCAGTTCTCGCCATACTGACTCTACATCCCCTGATTCTAGATCCCCCCATGCAAGGGACTGAATATCATTCCTTACCAACAGGGCTACCCCACCCCCTCTGCCAGTTAGTCTGTCCTTATGATAGCACGTATACTCTTGAATATTCATTTCCCAGGCTCTGTCCACTTGAAGCCACATCTCAGTTATCCCCACATCATCGTAACTGCCAATTTCCAAATGAGCCTCAAGCTCATCCACTTTATTTCTAATGCTTCGTGCATTCATATTTAATATTTTTTAATTTGTTACTCCCCTCACCCTTCCTATCAATCCCTATTTCACTTGACCTTACGGCATGATCCTTTTCTTTTGAGTTTTCTGCTCCATTGATTCCATTGTCTTTCTTGACTTGCAGTGGCAAACCTACCTGCCAGAATGCTGGTCCCCCACCTATTAAGGTGCAACCCATCCCTCTTGTATAATTTATTCTTACCCCTAAACATCAGCCTCTCATGCTCCAGGGAAAATATCTCTGGCCTATTCAGCCTCCCCCTGTAGCTCAAACCCTCCAACTCTGGCAACAGCCTTGTAAATCTTTTCCAACTCCTGTCAAAGTTTCACAACATCTTTCCTCTCGCACAGAGACCAGAACTGAATCGGGTATTCCAAATGTGGTCTCACCAATGTCCTGTACAGCTGCAACATGACCTCCCAACCCCTGTACTTAATGCTCTGACCAATAAAGGAAAGCATCCCAAACGCTTTCTTCACTATCTTACTGAGACTCTGCTCTCAAGGAACTATGAACCTGCACTCCAAGGTCTCTTCGTTCTACAACTTAACATTTGGATAAGTACATGAATAGGAAAGGTTCGGAGGGATATGGCCTATTCTAGGTGGGACTAGCTTAGTTTCTGATTATAGTCAGCATGGAGTAGTTGGACTGAAGGGTCTGTTTCTGTGCTGTCTGACTAACTATTCTGGACTGGTCTTGAAACCATTTTCTTGCCTTCCCCCACAAACATCCACTTCTTCGTTGTTCCAAAATCAGATGAGTTCAGCCTTGAATATATTCAATGACCCTCTAACTGCAGGGAGACATCCCCACTTCTGAACTCAATTCCTCTTGCTAATATACCACTTGCCTTGCTGATTGCTTGCTGCACCTGTCTGACAACTGGCAGTGACTGGTGTAGGAGGACGCTGAGGCCCCTTTGCACATCCACACATCATTCCTGAAGAAGAGCTGGTACCTGAAACATCAACTCTCCTGCTCCTTGGATGCTGTCTGACCTGCTGTGCTTTTCCAGCACCACATTTTTGACTCTGATCTCCAGCATCGGAAATTCACCTCCTTTCTGCTTTTTTTTTCCACAGCAAAGGCTGTAACTTTACATTGTGGCACTCCATTTGCCATATGTTTGCCAACTGTGGTCTTCTCTACATCGTGGAGACTGAGCATAAACTTGGGGAATGGTTCGCCGAGCATCGCAGCTGGGTCCACAGAAGCCGACTGGACCTCCCAGTTGCCACTCATTTTAATTCCCCTTCCCAATATGACCATCTTTGGCCTCTTCCATTGCCACAACAAAGCAAACTGCAAATTGGAGGAACAACACCTCATCTTGTGCATGGGCAGCCTGCAGCCCTGAGGATCAACATTGAGTTCTCCAATTTCAAATCACCTCCCTTCACCACTATGGAAAAAGGGGGTGAGAAAAGAGAGTACCATGCTCAGAGATGTTGGACAGGAGAAGGACATTGCAGTCTGGGGTGAAGCTCAATCTTCATTCAGAGAGAGAGAGGGGAGCAATAGCAGCTTCAGAAGCTCATGGTCCAACTTCTGCATTTAGACAATGGAGGGGGGGGGGCTCTGATAGGCAGGCCGGAGGACAATTCCAACTCTGGACTCCTCCCATGGGTTAAACTTGTATGTCTGATGATCTTGCTCTATGGGTTATTGACTGTGTACATTATACAACTCACGGTGGTGCCTGTTCAGTCGCCCTCTTTCTCCTGACGGCTTGGTGGCATCCCCGCCTCCAACAACTAGGTCAAAGGGTTAGCGGCCGGTGTCTTATTTGTCAGGAACATAACCCTGGAAAAGGCTTGCCTTGCACTCCGGGTAGAACTCCCTTGCCGGAGGATCCCTTTGAGACACTTCAACTGGACTTCATTGAGTTGCAGAAATGTCAGTGCTATAAATATGTTTAGCTTATTGTTGATGTTTTTTCTAAGTGGATTGAAGCCTACCCTTCCCCTAACACTGCTGCTGAGACTATGGTGAAGATTTTGCTGAAGGAAATTATTCCCTGCTTCAGTATACCTGCGTGCATTAGCTTGGACAATGGACCGCACTTTGTTGGTAATAGTAATGAAGAACTCTTGATGAAGTACAGATTTGAGACGGTCCAAGGAATTCCTTATGAACTCAACTTGTAAGCCTCTCGTGGTTCATCCCGAAGATTGTACCTTTGGTAGTCTGGAATTTAAAAAAGCTCTTGAAGACAGTTTTAGTTTAATTTTAATCATCCCCTTCATGTAACAGTGATGCTATTAGTACAACTTAACACTGATACCTATAAGCCAGCCTCACTGGATTCTAATAACCCAGGAGAGTAGGACATTGTTCTCCCTTCAAGAGCCCTGGCAGGCTACTCTGTTGTACTATCACAAACAGACTACCTTTATAGCTGAAAACGTGTTGCTGGAAAAGCGCAGCAGGTCAGGCAGCATCCAAGGAGCAGGAGAATCGACGTTTCGGGCATGAGCTCCTGCTCCTTGGATGCTGCCTGACCTCCTGCGCTTTTCCAGCAACACATTTTCAGCTCTGATCTCCAGTCCTCACTTACTCCTAGAAGACTACCTTTATACACAAGTTTACAAAGACGATACTGTCACAAACACAAAAAGTTAACAAAAGCACTGCATGTTCTGAACTAGACAGATAATAGTGAAGGACAATAATTCAAGGGAGAAGTCAATTTGTAGCGAGTTTCATTTTGAGGTCAGAATCAAACATTGTTATTAATTTCACAAAGGAACAGCCATGAATGTTATCACTCGGTGTCCTGTTTATACAGATTCACTGATGTTCAGGCAAACGTTCTTAATTGTCTTACTCTCCCTGCCTATTTTCTATTGTGCAGCAAATGTGTTGTATAATTCAAAATTAAACATTTTAGTCAAAATGCTTAAGGATAGGTTTTCCTCCTGCCACCTGTTTGCTGAAGTCTTTTAACTGCAGGGTCATATGCAAATTGCTTTCATGGAACCAGCTATGGGTGTGCATGTTCCACATAACATCTCCTGCCTTGTTGAGACTTGTCTCACCCACTCCTGTAAGACAAAGGGGCCATATACCTCCTGCCCGTATAGACAAACAGCTTGCGTTCCACTGGCCTTATGCGGCAGAAGTAACTATACCCATCTTCATGTACAGAATCCTTCCCTTGCGCATTTATGGGTCCTGTTTCTTTTCAGAATCTCATACTGTCACCAAGACCACTTGCAATAGAGTTAAGGGAGAGCCTAATGGGAACAGAATTCTGAGGACCACTGTCTACCAGATGTACAGCATAGAAACAGGCCCTTTGGTCCAACTCGTCCATGCTGGCAAGATAGCCTAAATCTATCTGGTCCCATTTGCCAACACTTGTAAACCCTTCCTATTCATATATACATCCAGATGCCTTTTAAATTTTGTAATTGTATCAGCCTCCACCACTTCCTCTGGCAGCTCATTCCTTACATGCACTGCCCTCAATATAGGAATTGCCCCTTTTAAATCTTCCCTCCACCCTCACGCTAAACCTGTAGTTCTGGACTTCCCCATCCCAGGGAAAACACCTTGTCTTTTTATCCTATCCATGCCCCTCATGATTTTATAGAAATCTGTTGGGTCACCCCTCAGCCTCTGGCACTCGAAGGAAAACAGCCCAACCCTGTTCAGCTCAAACCCTGCCAACATTCTTGTCAATCTTTTCAGAATCCTTTCAGATTTCACAACATCCTTCCTCTAGAGAGACCAGAACTGCACACAACATTCCAAAAGTGGCCTAACCTGGTGCAGCTACAACATAACTTCCCAACTCATCGACTCAATTAAAAGGATTGAGAAAGTTCTCAAAACCCACAAAACACACTGGAGGAACTTTTGCAGGTCAGCTTGGACATCAGGGCGAGGGCGGGGGCGTGTGAATGAGGGAAGGAAGCTGAATGTGCTGGAGCCAAGGTGGAGGAAGAACAGAGGATGCAAAACCGGCTTGAAGCTGCAATGAGGAATATTGCATGTGCTGTACTTGTACCTGTTGCAGTTACTGGTGGGAATCGGGTGCATTTTAAACATCAAAACAGAAAAAATGTCCAACCCTCCCCCTTTCCAATCTCTATCCTTCAATCCCTCTTCACTGGGGTAATTAAGAAACCTACCTGAGTTTGCGGAGACTGCTCCCTCCCTGAATTCACTCCAGTTGCAACAAAAGAACAGACATCCCCGCCCCCCTTCTCTCCGGCCCTCCCAGGATGAGGAGTTGCCCAGAGGGAGGGAGTGTCACTCAAACTGACAGGGCCACTTCTGCCTTGTGACGTCATTAAAGGGGCGGGGAAAGGTGAAGGTAAAGGGGCGGGGCGAGGTGGACAGCGGGTCCCCTCACTGCACCTGCACGGCCATGCAGCAGACGGGGAGGAGAATCCCTTCCCTTCAGGGAATCCCCACAGTGTGGAAGCAGGCTACCCTGACCCACGGGTCCACACTGACCCTCCCAAGGGTAACCCACCCACACCGCTCTACATTTAACCCTGAATAATACACCTAACCTGCACATCCCTGGATATTATCCGGAATTTGGCATAGCCAATCCGCCTGAACCTGCATATCCCTGGGCACTATGGGCAATTTAGCATCACCAATCCACCCAAACCTGCACAGCACTGGGCACTATGGGTAATATAACATGGCCAATCCACCCTAACCTGCGCATCCCTGGGCACTATGGGTAATTTAGCATGGCCAATCCACCCTAACTTGCACATCCTTGGGCACTATGGGTAATTTAGCATGAACAATCCACCCTAACCTGCACATCACTGGGCACTATGGATAATTTAGAATGACCAACTATGAGTACTTTGGCATGACCAATCCACCCTAACTTGCACATCCCTGGGCACTATGGGTAATTTAGCAGGGTCAACCCACCCTAATCTGGACAAAGTTAAAAACCATAAAACACCAGGTTTTGTCCAACAGGCTTCTTTGGAACCAGAAGCTTTCGGAGTGCTGCTCCTCCATCAAGTGGTTGTGGAGAATACTATCATAAGACACAGAATTTATAGCAAACCATTCTAGTGTCCTGCCACTGAAATGACATATTGAACAAACCTAGATTGTTAAGTTTTTCATCTTTTCAAATGGGTTGCAGGTATCATTACTACGTAAATCCCAAATTGGGCGGCACGGTGGCACAGTGGTTAGCACTGCTGCCTCACAGCGCCAGCAGACCCGGGTTCAATTCCCGCTTCAGGCGACTGACTGTGTGGAGTTTGCACATTCTCCCCGTGTCTGCGTGGGTTTCCTCCGGGTGCTCCGGTTTCCTCCCACACTCCAAAAATGTGCAGATTAGGTGAATTGGCCACGCTAAATTGCCTGTAGTGTTAGGTGCAGGGGTAAATGTAGGGGAATGGGTCTGGGTGGGTGCGCTTCGGTGGGTCGGTGTGGACTTGTTGGGCCGAAGGGCCTGTTTCCACACTGTAAAGTAATCTAATCTAATCTAAATCTTCTTGTCTGTCACCTTCTCAAGATAACTCAAGGTTTTATAGCAAAATGTGACATCTCAGCTCAGACAATGCATTAAAGGTGTGAGGTCAGAGTCTTCTGTGTCCCGATCTTGAGTCAGACTGATTCTATTTCCAAAGTGGAATTCACAAAATATTGCATGGATTGAGTGCCTGCAGATTGTACACTTTTTGAGCAAAAGAGAACGTATCTGCAAATTTAATTCTGCAGATACACATTCACTGCCATGGACTTCTATGTGTGCGTATGCGCATGAGGGAGGCAGATAGATAGAGAGAGAAAGAGAGAGAGAGAAAGGGGGAGAGAGAGTGGTGCAGGCAGGCTGAGAGAGAGAGAGAGCCGCAGGCAGGCAAAGAGAGAGAGAGAGAGAGAGAGAGCCGCAGGCAGGCAGGCAGAGAGAGTGTGTTTGCTAACCACCTCCTTGCCTGGTTGGCCTTTTTCCCTGTCTACAACTTGCTTTCATAGAATCACCTCGCGTACATTGTTATGAATATTGTCTAATAAGAGTAGATGTATTTAGTAGATGAATCAAAACCATCCCAATGGCTGAACAGCTGGACAAGTGGGAAATATTTGCATCAGTTAACCAAAACTCTTCTTTCACTAACTATATTTGATTGGGCCTGATAACCTCTAGTAAACAGGAATTTTAGTTTAATACATTTTTTTATGCACAGGTCAACCACTCTAGCTGCTAGGTATGTGCCCATACCCCCATCCGTCCTGAACTCGTACCAAGCGAGCCCTTATGGAGTTTGAGCGACTTGAAGCTTTCTTTCCCCCTGCCTTTGGAACTGCTCGATTGGAAATCAAAGTCACCCCGCAGACAATCCTGTGCTTGGCTCAGTTCACTGTTGTGGCCCTCCCCTTCAGCGATCTCCCAGATGCCGAGATTTCCCCTTCCTGATGAAACTCCTGATGATGATTCCCCTTCCCTGGCGCCTCTGCCCCTGTCCTTACTGAACCCGAGGACTAACAGTCCGATCTCCAAGCACCAACTCCTGACAATGCCCCTGGCTCTGGGTATAATCCCCCTTTTGCTGACACCCCCAATCTCCTCTTTTTAATAAAATACGAGGGATTGTGGGAGAATTTGATCAAAATTGACACAAAACTGCGTGGAAGCCATTTTGTCACAAAGCAATGTTTGCAGGAAAATGTAGCCTGTTAACATAATGCTGTCTGAGCCCTGGCTAAGGAATTCTGTTTTGATAGCCTGACCTTGCAGCTGCAGGCTGTCTCTGCTCCTCAGGCCATTAGACTGTGCTGCTTCATAGAATGATGGATTGGTTCTCTCTGTCCCTTATTAGTAATTCGAGCCTAGCTGAACCTACAGTATAAGAAACTTTTAGTTTTGCAGGCATTTGGAAGTGTAGGTCTGGACAATGTGTGTGAAACTTACAACTGCCCCTCAGTTGCATAATTAATGGAGAGTGGGTCTTGTGTTTTAGCATAAAACTTGTAACATTCTGTATTTTATTAGAATATGTCAGACTTTGTTTTGAACTAAGAGGTATTCCCTATGGCAATGAATAAAGCTAGTTAATTACTCAAGGTCTCCTCTCCTGACTGCTTTAAACGATTTGACACACGAGTTACTTTGCCCCAACAATACTAATAGTTACATTGAAGGGAGAGAGAATTCCTCAAGTAGGACCCTATCAGAATCCTGGGAGACGCCTATTTCTGGTTTACTTCCTAATGAACAAACATTAAGCATTTATTTATTTCTGATTTTGTTTCATTTTTCTTGTTTGATTCCCTGCTCTGACGACACTCTGTGTCTGGATGGGTGACAGGCTGAGATTGTGGGTTGGCTTTCAATTGACTGAATGTTTTCTTGTTCTGGAAGCTGTAAAAGAGGCGTGAAAGCTTCAGCAGAAGTCCAGAAAGCTGAGAACAGACCAACATCTTACTCTGTGGGAACAGGGAGATCAGAGGACAGAGAAATCAGGCCCTGAAACCCAAGCTGACACCAGACTACCGTATGCTCAGTGCTTTGGTGAGCAGTGACAACCCTCTGCCTTTACCTCGCTTCCCATCTGACTCCCTCCTCAATATTCAGGATCCAATCCTTGCCATCCTGAAGCCATGTCTCTGTGAGGAGTCTCAGATCATAATTATTCACTTCAATGTGTGCAGTCAATTCATTCACTTTTGTTACAATGTGGCACACGTTCAGACTCACGATGTATCGTTTCAGTTTTTGTGACATTAGTATCCAGTTTCGATTGCTGGTACATTTATCCTCCTTGTCCCTTTCTATTGTTCTCTGATGTTCATTTTCCACATCACGACATTGCTCACCAGCCTTGATTTGGATTGGCCATGCTAAATTGGCCACAGTGTCCAGGGATGTGCAGGTTAGGTGGGTTAGCCATGGGAAATGCAGGGTTATAGTTCCATAGTAATACAAGAAGGAATAGGCCATTTAACCCATCCAGCCTGCTCCACCATTCATTAAGATCAGGACTGATCTATCCATTATCTGAGCTTCTCCTCCCTGCATTGTACCAGCTCCCCTTAATTCCCAGACTCATCAGAGACACTTGCAGCTGTACTGCTACCTGATAAACAAATTCTTTCCTTCCATGGGAATATCCTTCTCTTTGCAAGGACCTATTGTACACATCAGCTACTGACCAACACTGTCCAGACACTACGTCGCTGGGCAAAGTGACTTCGTTGCTCAATATCCTGCAATTAACGGTTTGCTAATTGTTAAATGACTGTACCCTATATAATCACATAACTCTCTGTTTCTCATCGGAGTGACTTGTGAGTATTAGGTCGACTTGGCTCTCCCCGTGAGCTCCCGAATAAACAGTCAATAACTCACGGTTTGTGTGTCATGATTACTTATCTAATACTTATCGGACTACTACGAGCAAGTCACCCACAGCATAATCCACTTCCATCCCCAACATGGATCAAGACACCATCCTTTTTTGCCAGACAAGTAAATGTCTCAAGCTCAGGAAACAAAGCCTGTCAAACATTAATATAAACAGATCTAAACCAATCTTTTCCAGAGTCTGTCCCTTCACCTCGATTGACTTTCTTTTACCCGCAGCTCCTACAAACCAACAGCTGAACCCAAGGATGAGAAAAGAAATGGGAAAGGGGGCGAGAAAAGAGAGTGCGGTACTCCCAGATGTTAAACAGAGGAAGGAAGTTGCAGTCTGGACTGAAGCTCAATCTTCATTCAGAGAGAGAGGAGCAACAACAACTTCAGAAGCTCATGATCGAAATTCCGCATTCAGACAATGGCGGAGGTTTTAATTGACAGGAGGACCAGACTCCTTCCGGTCCTCCTGGGATTCCCAAAGGTTGGTCTCTCCGTCCATCAGAACGACGAGGGGCGGGGCTCCATTCCGATCTCACACATGCGCACCATGAACATTGCTCACAGCCGATAGAGCAGTAACTGGCCGCATGGGATTGTGGGTACTCCATCAGCCATGAAAGAGATGAAATCAAGAGTCCCAAATGCCGTCTTAACCGTCCTTTTTCTTTTTTTATTTTATTAAACTAATTACAAAATCAGTTTACAACAAACAAACAGTTGCATGTCCAGCTGCATACATGAGACAGCAATTTTACAAGGGAGAGGAGCAAAACCGTCCTTTTTCATGTGTTCCTGACGTACTCGCCTGGAGCCAATCTTTCATCGATGTTCAATTGATCCACTGAGTGAAACACTACAGGTGTTTAACTCGAAATTCTATTTCCAAGTCAGTCTCAGTTGATCGCTCTTTATCCGTCCTCAAATAAGGACCAAATCAAAGCCCGACGTCTGTTCCACTTGAACGTCTATTTTTTTTAGTTTGCAGATTCCAACCATTTATTAAAAGTTATTCATGGTACATGAGCATTGCTGACTGGCCAGCATTTAGTTCCGCTTGAAAAGGTAATGGTGACCTGCCTTCTTCAACTGCTGTGGTCCACACGCTGTACGGTGACCCATAATGTCCTTACGGAATGTATTCCAGGATTTAGACCCAGCAACACTGAAGGAACAGCAATATATTTACAAGTCAATATGGTGAGTGGCTTGGAGGGGTACTTGCAAAACGTTGTGTTCCCAAGTATCTGTTGCCTGATCCTTCTAGATGGAAGTGGTTGTTGGTTTGGAAGGTATTTTCTAAGGATCTTTGGTGAATTTCAGTGTTGTGTCTTGTAGATCATACACACTACTGCTTCTGAACAGTGGGGCAGAGGGAGTGGATGTATGTGGAGATGGTGCCAATCAAGCAGGCGACTTTGTCCTGGATGGTATCAAGCTTTTTGAATGTTGTTGAAGCTGCACCCAGGCAAGCTGGGGGGGGAGTATTCCATTACACTGCAGACTTGTGATTTGTAGAAGATGGGCAGGGTTTGGGGAGTTTCTTGCCACAATATTCCTGACCTGTTGCCTGCTCTTTGTTGCCATTGTGTCTGTTGTTAGTCAAGTTGAGTTTCTGGTCAATGGTAAACCCCAAAGACATTGATAGTGGGATATTCAACACTGTTGAATATCACGGGGCAGTGGTCAGATTATCTCTTTTGGGGATGAGTCATTGTTTGGCATTGGCATGGCATACATGTTACTTGCCATTCATCAGCCCATTGGATATTGTTAAGATCTTGTTGCATTTCAAACTGAACTGCTTTAGTTTGTGAGGAGTTGTGAACCATGCTGAACATTGTGCAATTATTGGCGAATATCTCCACCTCTGACCTTATGATGGAGGAAGGTCACTGATGAAGATGGTTGAGCCTAAGACACTACCCTATGAATTCCTGCAGAGACGTCCTGGAACTGAGATGACTGACCTCCAACAACCACAGCCATCTCTCTATGTGCCAGGTATACCTTAACAATTAAGATACACAACAATTATTTTAAAACAAATTGAAGGAATACATACGAGACACCCCTCTTCCGGGAGACTCCAGTGAAAGTTTTTCTGTTCCAGAAACAACCTAAATGTTGACTGTCATCAACCTTTTTGATGTTGGCCAGCCACAGCTCTCCCTGTTTATTCCCCCCCATCACCCACAGCTCCCACTGTCTATTCTCCCCCACCATCCACAGCGCCCCTTGTCTATTCTCTCTACATCCCCAGCTTCTTGTCCATTCTCCCTCTATACTCCAAACACCCTGTCCATTCTCTCTCACGTAACTCTCTGCAACCCTGTCATTTCATTCCTCACCCTCTGCCCCCATCTATTCTCACTCACCACACCCTCTGTCCCATTTCTATTCTTCCAGGCCCCCACCATCTCCTCTCCATCCATTCTCTCTCCCTCCCCCCACCATCTGCCATCCCCGCCCATTCTCTCTCCCCTGTTGTGGGGAAAAACACCAGGCTCGGAGTCAGAATTGGGGTTCAATGACAGAGTTTATTGCACAAGGAAATACCGGGGCTCCGGGGAGAGATTTTTTTTTTATTTCAAAAATATACTTTATTCATATATATTTAATCTATACAATTGGACATGTCATCATTCTGTAAACATTCCATTTCTTTACGTATCGAAACAGGGTAATCATTCTCTCTCCACCACACCCGCTGCCCCCATCTATTCTCTCACCATACCCTCTGTCCCATTTCTATTCTTCCAGGCCTCCACCATCTCCTCTCTATGCATTCTCTCTCTCTCTCCCTCCCCCCAACATCTGCCTTCCCCGCCCATTCTTTCTCCCCTGTTGTGGGGAAAAACACCAAGCTCGGATTCAGAATTGAGGTTCAATGACAGAATTTATTGCACAAGGTAATAATGTGGCTCCGGGGAGAGATAGATACCAACAGCACAGTGTCAGCTGCAAGACTTCTCTCGACCCGGAGCACACGTCAAGAAACTTTTATACATCTTGTGATACAATCGGTCAGGGATGAGATTATTGTCTTTGTAACATGATTTGTTTATGGTAATCATTGTAGAATCGTTGATAGTTTCGGTACAGTCTTTGTCAGTTCAGGCACAGCCTTTGTTAATTTCTGCACAGTCGTTGTCAGTTTCAGTGCAGACATTGTCCATTTCAATGTCTGCATGGAAATCCTTTGTTGTAGTAATGGGCGCTAATTGCTCTTCCTGAGAAGGAGGATTCCTGCAGCCCTGGCTATTAGCATTTGGTATTGAGTCTGTATCATGCTGTTAGCACTCCTATAAGAGGTGTTGGCCGGACCCACACACTTCGGCGGGCAGTGTTCATTACTCATGTGTATTCTCTCCCCCATCCGCCTTAAACTAATCACCTGGGTTGTGAGTCCATTGTGCTGGCATTCTGGTGGCCCCAGGCAGTGTCTGTATCAGCTCTGCTGTTTCTCTCCGTATTGTGATCCGGTGGCCATCTTGTGTGTCAAGTTGGCCAACTGATGGCTCAGTGATCATCTTGTGTATCCGTGTGCCTAGTATCACCCTGCCCTGTGCCATCTCCCACTTCTCCGCCACGCCCAAACTCTCTCCCCCACCCAATCTCTCTATCAACCCCACTTATTCTCTCTCTCTCTGTCCCTCACTCACAGTTTCTCTCTATCCCCTCCATTTTCTCCCTCTCTGTCCCCCATCCATTCTGTCTCTTTTCTCCCCAGCCCCGACCACACCCGTCCTTTCTCATGCCTCGAACCAGCTTTGACCGCTGTATCAAGCCCTTCAAAAGGACACACACACAGAGAAAATGGATGGTGATGACTCTATCTGGGAGTTGGGAGGGGTGAAAAATGGCTGGTCTTCAAAATTGAGAATACCTAAAATGATATCTTCAGAAACATCGTTAAAGTCCGAAAGCACATTTAAGTTTTTCAAAGAGCTGCTGAAGTCTTTCTAAAACTTTCACTGAAATAAGCACAGTCAGGCCACAGCTCAGGAGAGGCTGGGAGGTGTGAATGGGCGAAAGTGAGGACTGCAGGTGCTGGAGATTAGAGTGGTGCTGGAAAAGCACAGCAAGTCAGGCAGCATTCAAGGCTTTTGTCTGAAACGTCGATTTTCCTGCTCCCTTGGATGCTGCCTGACCTGCTGTGCATTTCCAGCAGCACTCTGATCTTGACTGTAAAGGGTGAATGGCCTAATGAAGTTGTTCCAACTATCTAGAAATAGCGTCACAGAGCACAGAAACATACCCTTCGGTCTATGCCGACCAGATATCCTGAATTAATCTAGTGACCCATTTCCCAGTATTTGCCCCTTATCCCTCCGAATCTGTCCTATACATATCCCCATCCAGATGCATTTTAAATATTATCATTGTACTAGCCTTCACCACTTCCTCTGGCTGATACGCACCACCGTCTGTTCAAAAAGGTTACCCCTCAGAAACCTTTCCCCTCTCACCCTAAATCCATGCCCTCCAGTTCTGGACTCGCGCAACGTGGGGAAAAGACATACAAAAGTTGAGCATCCAGACAGAATGCAAAAGCAATGAACTGTCGAACCACAGCGAAAAAACAAATTGTAGCTCGACCCCTTTTTTGTCCTATTGGCATTTGGACTCTTAAAATCTGACAGGAACACCAGCATCCCCATTTTTTTTTTATTTCAAAAATATACTTTATTCATATATATTTAATCTATACAATTGGACATGTCATCATTCTGTAAACATTCCATTTCTTTGTGCGTCGAAACAGGGTGATCATTCATATTCACAGGTTGGTGCGATTACATTGAGCTGAGGCGCCAGCGGAGCCCAAATGACTGCGCGGGCCCCCTGTTCTTCTTAGGCAGGCAGATGTTAGACGGTGGTCTTTCCCCACCGCGCCTTGGCGGCAGCTGCCCCAAGCTTCAGCGCGTCCCTCAACACGTAGTCCTGGACCTTGGAATGTGCCAGTCTGCAACACTCAGTCGGGGTCAACTCCTTCAGCTGGAAGATCAACAGATTTCGGACCACCCAGAGAGCGTCCTTCACCGAGTTGATGATCCTCCAGGCGCAGTTGATGTTCGTCTCGGTGTGCGTCCCGGGGAACAGACCGTAGAGCACGGAGTCCCGCGTCACGGCGCTGCTCGGGACGAACCTCGACAGACACCACTGCATTCCTCTCCAGACTTCCTCTGCATAGGCACATTCCAGAAGGAGGTGTGTGACAGTCTCGTCCCCCCCGCAGCCGCTTCGAGGGCAGCGTGCGGTGCGGCAGAGAGTCCGGGCGTGCATAAATGATCTCACAGGCAGAGCCCTTCTCACCACCAGCCAAGCCATGTCTTGGTGCTTGTTGGAAAGTTCTGGCGATGAGGCATTCTGCCAAATGGCTTTGACAGTCTGCTCAGGGAACCGCTCGACAGGATCCGCCCTCTCCTTTTCCCGAAGGGTCTCAAGGACACTACGTGCTGACCACTTCCTGATGGACTTGTGGTCAAAGGTGTTTTTCTTGATAAATTTCTCCACGAAGGACAGGTGGTACGGAACGGTCCAACTACTCAGAGCGTTCCGCGGCAGCGAGGCCAGGCCCATCCTTCGCAACACCGGGGACAGGTAGAACCTCAGTACGTAGTGACACTTGGTGTTTCCGTACCGGGGATCCACGCACAGCTTGATGCAGCCACACACAAAGGTGGCCATCAGGGTGAGGGTTGCATTGGGTGTGTTTTTTCCCCCATTGCACCGGTCTTTGTACATTACATCTCTTCGGACCCGGTCCATCTTTGATCTCCACACGAAGTGGAAGATGGCCTGGGTGACTGCGGCGGCACAGGTTCTGGGGATAGGCCAGACCTGTGCCACGTATAACAATACTGAGAGTACCTCACACCTGATGACCAGGTTCTTACCCGCGATGGAGAGCGACCGTTGCTCCCATCTGCCCAGTTTCTGTCTCACCTTCCTGATCCGCTCCTCCCAGGTCTTGGCGCACGCCCCAGCCCCCCCGAACCAAATACCCAGCACCTTCAGGTGGTCAGTCCTGACGGTGAAGGGGATAGAGGATTGGTCGGCCCAGTTCCCGAAGAGCATGGCTTCGCTCTTGCCTCGGTTTACCTTGGCCCCCGAGGCCCGTTCGAACTGGTCACAAATGCACATGAGTCTGTGCACAGACAGCGGATCCGAGCAGAAAACGGCGACGTCATCCATGCACAGGGAGGCCTTAACCTGCAGACCCCCGCTGCCAGGAATAGTCACCCCTTTCAGGCTCGCATCCTTCCTGATGGACTCGGCAAATGGCTCTATGCAACACACAAACAAGGCAGGAGAGAGAGGGCAGCCCTGCCTGACTCCAGATCTGACTGGGAAGCTATCTGATTCCCACCCATTGATTGAGACTGCACTGACAATGTTGGTGTAGAGCAGTCTGATCCAATTAGCGATTCCCTCCCCGAAGCCTATTTTGGAGAGGACATCCCTCATATATGTATGCGATATCTTGTCAAAGGCTTTCTCCTGGTCCAGACTGATGAGGCAGGTGTCCACCCCCCTGTCCTGCACGTAGGCAATCGTATCTCTGAGGAGTGCGAGACTCTCAGCGATCTTCTTGCCCGGTACAGCACAGGTTTGGTCAGGGTGAATCACCGATCCCAGAGCAGACCTGACCCGGTTGGCGATGACCTTTGACAAGATTTTGTAGTCTGTGTTTAACAGTGAGATCGGTCTCCAATTTCTAATTTCTTCCCTCTCCCCCTTCTGCTTGTAGATGAGGGTGATGATGCCTTTCCTCATGGATTCACTCATGGTACCTGCCCGAAGCATACTGACATACACCTCCGAGGAGAAAGTGAGGTCTGCAGATGCTGGAGATCAAAGTTGAAACTTTATTGCTGGAACAGCACAGCAGGTCAGGCAGCATCCAGGGAACAGGATTTGAAGGACTCGAGAGCCTTGGTCAGCTCATCCAGAGATAGCGGCTGGTCCAGCCTCTCTCGTGTTCCGTCGTCTAGGACCTCCGTGATAGAGGACAGGAACGACTTGGAGGCCGCGCTGTCGGTTGGCTTCGAGTCATACAGACTGGCATAGAAGGATTTGCTGATCCTCATGATGTCAGCCTGAGATGACGTTACCGAGCCATCTTCTTCCTTCAGGCTGCTGAGCACGGAGCTCTCTTTGTGCACCTTCTGGAAGAAGAAACGTGAGCACGTCTCGTCCTGCTCCACCGAGCGGACCCTGGACCGGAAGATTATCTTGGAGGCCTCCGAGGCAAAGAGTGAGGCTTGCTGGCCCTTCACCTCCTCGAGGTCCTCCATGACATCGACCCCCAACGTCTGCAGCAGGAGCAGGTTCTGCATACTTTCCTGGAGCTGGGACAGTTTTCCCCGTCTCTCTCTCGCCTCCTGAACATCTTTGAGGATGAAGAACCTCTTGATGTTCCCTTTTACTGTTTCCCACCAGTCTGCTGGAGACTCAAAGAGGGACTTCACGGTTCTCCAACCTGCGTAATCCCTTCCTGAAGAAGGGCCTGTGCCCGAAACGTCGAAATTCCTGTTCCCTGGATGCTGCCTGACCTGCTGTGCTGTTCCAGCAATAAAGTTTCAACTGACATACACCTCCAGCAGGTCCCGGCCAATCAAGTCCCAAAGAGCGGAATAGAGCTCGACCGGTAAGCCGTCGCTTCCGGGAGTTTTATTCTTTTCGAAGGACTCGAGAGCCTTGGTCAGCTCATCCAGAGATAGCGGCTGGTCCAGCCTCTCCCGTGTTCTGTCGTCTAAGGCCTCCGTGATAGAGCACAGGAACGACTTGGAGGCCGCGCTGTCGGTTGGCTTCGAGTCATACAGACTGGCATAGAAGGATTTGCTGATCCTCATGATGTCAGCCTGAGATGACGTTACCGAGCCATCTTCTTCCTTCAGGCTGCTGAGCACGGAGCTCTCTTTGTGCACCTTCGGGAAGAAGAAACGTGAGCACGTCTCGTCCTGTTCCACCGAGCGGACCCTGGACCGGAAGATTATCTTGGAGGCCTCCGAGGCAAAGAGCGAGGCTTGCTGGCCCTTCACCTCCTCGAGGTCCTCCATGACATCAACCCCCAACGTCTGCATACTTTCCTGGAGCTGGGACAGTTTTCCCCGTCTCTCTCTCGCCTCCTGAACATCTTTGAGGATGAAGAACCTCTTGATGTTCCCTTTTACTGTTTCCCATCAGTCTGCTGGAGACTCAAAGAGGGATTTCACGGTTCTCCAACCTGCGTAATCCCTCTTGAGCTCCTCAATGTTTCCCGGGGTCAACAGCTTGGTGTTCAGTTTCCACGTTCCCTTGCCAGCCCGCTGCTCGTCCTGTAGGTGACAGTCGGCCAGCAGGAGGCAGTGGTCAGAGAAGAACACCGGCTTGACGTCGGTGGATCTGACCGAGAACGTTCGGGACACAAACAGGTAATCTATCCTTGAGCGGATAGACCCGTCTGCCCGTGACCATGTATATCTACGCTGCGCTCCGTCTGCAGGGGTGCTGAAGACGTCGTGCAGCTTGGCGTCTTTGACTGTGTCCATCAGGGCTCTGGACGTGGCGTCCAGTTTACTATCCCCCCCGCCGGATCGTCCATCTGCATCGATGATACAGTTGAAGTCTCCGGCCAGAATGACCAGCCTGGACGTAGCCAGCAACAGTGGAAGCTGTTGCAGGACGGCCAACCGTTCACTCTTACCCACTGGGGCGTACACGTTGATTAGTCTCACGGGAGCGTTTCTGTATGTAACATCAGCGATGAGGAGGCGCCCGCCCACCACCTCCTTAACCTCGGAGATGGTGAAGTTGCTTCCCGGTAACAGAACACCCAGGCCCGAGGAGCGGTTATCGTTGCCCCCCGACCACACTGACGGCCCATGGGCCCACAAGCTCGACCATCTCCTGTAACTGCTGAGGTGCGGTATCCCACACTCCTGCAGAAACAGGACATCAGCTTTCACGAAGGAAGGCCAGAGTTGAAACACATCGTGCAGCAGATTTTATGCTGCGCACATTGATAGTTGCAATTTTAAACCCCATTTTGTTAACAGGTTGTAAGGTTACCCATGTCCGATTGTCGCTGGTCCTGCCCCTCTGGGGTAGCTGTCTGCATCCCCGTGCAGTACGCAAACTGCTGGACCCTCGCTGGGCTGAGGTAGCTGTCCAGTTCCTCACTCGGCCCATTTGCCCGCTTCGGTGTCATCGGGCCGAGACCAGGGTCCACGCTGTCTGTTTCTATATCTGACAGCGGGACTGTCAGAGGGTCGCTGCTCCCAGTGACCTGGAGCTGTGGGGCGGTGGGACCCTCCTGGCTTTCACCTGGTGGGGGGTGGTGGTTTCCCATTTCCTCAGGAGGCTCGTCCCTTGGTTGGAAGTTGCTGCTCTCCTTTCTCCTCGCAGCACTCTGCCTCTTCTTTTGGTGACGACCCTCCTTTCTTCCGTCCTCACTCTCCGAAGAGCTGTCCGTATCTTCCACCTGCAGCTGCCTTTTCCCCGTTTTCTGGGAGGTCTTGGTGACCGGGTGGGTTTTCCTCTTCCTGTTTTTCACCACGGTCCATTCCTCTGCCTCCTTCTTTCCCTTCTCCGCCTCCTCCTCCTGTCCTGTCGGATCTTCGCTCGGCAGCTGTACCTCTCCAGTAGCTGTCATCTGCTCTGCTCCGGCCTGTCCTTCCTGTTGCATGCCTCCTGACACCATTCCCTTGCCGGTTTGCGGTGCCTTGCCGTCCTTTTGTGGCCCGCCTCCCGCCATCTGCGCGTAGGTGGCGGCACCTCGTCTTGGGCAGGCCCTGTACATGTGGCCCGCCTCCCCGCACAGATTGCAGTTCTTTTCCTCCTTGCACTCTTTGGTCGGGTGGCCCTCCTTCTTGCAATTGAGACAGATCGTGACCTTGCAGTCCGCCGCCATGTGGCCTGACCTCCCACAGGTTCAGCACACTTTCGGCTGCCCTGCATAAGTCAGGTACCCTCTGCTCCCTCCGATAGCAAAGCTGGAGGGTGGGTGGAGGATATTCCCGCTGGCGTCCACCCTCAGGGTTACCTTGACCTGGCGTTTGCTGGTCCAGATCCCGAAAGGGTCAACCACGTCGGTGCTTTGACCCTCGACCTGCACATATCTTCCCAGGAACGTCAGGACATCAGTTGCTGGCACGTAGGGGTTGTACATGTGGATTGTAACAACCCGGCTCCTCTGTGCAGGAAGCACACACAACGGGACCGCCGACAAGATGGAGAACAGCGGCTCCCCTTCCTTTTCTTTGAAGACCTTCAGGAGCTGCTCACATTGCTTCACGCTCCTGAAGCATCCCCAATGAGCATACTGCGCATGTTTTCCAGTGTCAGTAACGCAGTGCACATGCCCACCGGTGTCAGCAAAATTCACGATATGCTCATCACTTTCCGCAAAAAAAGGCCCGCGAACTTCCTTTGATGGCCCAATAGGGAACCCTGGAGGACCGGGAGGATACTGGTCCTCCTGCCAATCAGAGTCACTGCATTGTCTGAATGTGGAAGTTGGACCATGAGTTTTTGAAGCTGCTACTCCTGCTCCTCTCTTTCTGAATCAACATTGAGCTTCACCCAGACTGCAAATTCCTTCCTCTGTCTAAGATCTGTGAGTACGGCACTCTCTTTTCTCGCCCCCTTTTCCATTTCTATTTCTTTCTGGAGTTCAATTGTTGGCTTGCAGCAACTGAAAGGAAAGGGGGTGAACCCAGGGAGGGAACAGACTCTGGAATCGTGGTTCAGGTCTGTGTCTCAATTGGCAAAATAGACAGGCAGGAGGATGGAAGGACACAGCAAACAAGGCAGCATCAGGAAGTGGAGAAGTCGATGTTTCGGGTGTAACCCTTCCTCAGGACTGGGGATGGGTGCTGGGGCCCGGGCCAGGGGCTAAAGTGGGGATAAGTGAAGACAGGGAGAGGGTACAGCCTGATGAGTCAATGGGTGGAAGAAATCAGGTTAGTGAAAGGGAGAAGTGGAAATGAGGGGCACGGGCCTGAGAAGGGAGTCGGGAGATGGAAAGGGAGATTATTTGAAATTGGAGAATTTGATGTTGAGTCCTACAGGCTATAGGCTGCCCGGACGGAAGATGGGGTGTTGTTCCCCCAATTTGCAGGTTGGTTCGTTGTGGCAATAGAGGAAGGCTAAGATGTTCTTGTCAGAAAGGGAGTGGGAAGGGGAATTAAAATGAGTGGTGACTGGGAGGTCTGGTCAGCCTCTGCGGACCCAGCTGTGATGCTCGCCAAACTGTTCCCCAAGTTTACACTCGGTCTTCCCAATGTAGAGAAGACCACAATTTACAAACACGTGGCAAATGCAGTATCTCAATGTGAAGTTGTAGCCATTGCTATGAAAAAAAAGCAGAAAGAAAATGTATTGTTTAAATGGTGATATATTGGGACGTGGAGCAAGTGAGAACTGCAGATGCTGGAGATTAGAGTCAAAGTGTGGGGCTGGAAAAAGGCAGTAGGTCAGGCAGCATCCGAGGACCAGGAGAGTCGACATTTCGGTCCCGAGCACTTCATCAGGAATGATGTGTAAAGGGGCCTCTGCATCCTTCTACACCAGTCACTGCTAGTTGTCAGACAGGTGCAGGTGAAGAGCTTTTGCCTGAAATGTCGATTTTTCCTGTTCCTCAGATGCTGCCTGACCGGGGCTGTGCTTTTCAGCATCACTCTAATCTAGACTCTGATTTCCAGCATCTGCTGTCCTCACCTTTGCCTGGACAAGTGCAGCAAGCAATCAGCAAGGCAAGGGGTATATTAACAAGAGGAATTGAGTTCAGAAGTGGGGATGTCTTCCTGCGTTAGGGGGTCATTGAATATTATTCAAGGCTGAGTTCATCTGATTTTTGAACACCAAAGAAGTGGATGTTTCTGGGGGAAGGCAAGTAAATGATTTTACACCAGTACAGAACAGTTACAGAGTCAGACACCAACAGAACCAGACCCTTTAGTCAAACTAGTCTAAGGCCGACTATATTCACAAACTAAACTAATTCCACCTACCTGTGATTGGCACATATTCCTCCGAACCTTTCCTATTCATATACTTATCCAAATGTCTTTTAAATGTTGTTACTCAACCTGCATCCACATTCATTCCACGTACAAACCACTCTGTGTAAAAAGAAAAGTGCCCCCCCTGCCTTTTTAAAATCCTTTCTCCACTCACCTTCAAATTTGCTGCCTAATCTTGAAACCCCCACCCCCACCTTAGGGAAAGGGTACCCAGCGGTCACCTCATCTCTGCCCCACTTGATTTTATAAACCTCTGTCAGGTCACCTCAAGAACGTCTCCATCTCAATCTTGAATATCCTCAGTGACCTGGCCTGCACAACCTTCTGTGGCAGTGAATTCCATAGATTCACCACTCTCTGGCTGAAGAAGTTTCTCCTTACCTCCATTCTGAAAAGTCTTCCCTTTACTCTAAGGCTGTGCCCACTGGTTCTAATCCCTCCAACCAATGGAAACACCTTTTCCAAATTCCACTCTGTCCAGGCTGTTCAGTATTCCTTGTTTCAATTAGGTCCCCCCCCCGCCCCCACCGCCACACCAAAGGGCCTGTTTCCATGCTGTATGACTCTAATCTTCTTCGATGAAAGCAGAAGTGTGATTGTGAAGGCTGGAGTTTCAGAGCAGCTTTCAAAGATGTTTTGCCCTTAATGGGAGCAGAAGTTACAATGAAATCTTGCATTTGTGAGACAGCAACTGAGTGAGTGAGTACATCTGAGGTTTTGGTAGAAAGTGGGAATTCATTGCACTGTGGAGATGAAACTTTACCCTATCCAGTCATTTCTGCTGGTGAATGAAACCAGGCTCAAGATTAGGAGGAGTAAATTTAAGACAGAGATGAGGAGGAACTGCTTTTCCTGGAATGTTGTGAATCTATGGAATTCTCTGTCCAAGGAAGCAGTAGAGGCAGCTTCATTAAGTATATTCAAGACACAGTTGGATGGGTTTTTGCATGATAGGGGAATGAAGGGTAGTTGGGACAATGCAGGGAGGAGGAGCTGAGACAATGGATAGATCAGCCATAATCTTAATGCATGGTGGAGCAGGCTGGATGGGCCAAATAGCCTACTCCTGCTTCCATTACTCCGAAACTATAACCCTGCATTTCCCATGGCTAACCCACCTAACCTGCACATCCCTGGACATTCTGGGCAATTTAGCCTGGCCAACCGAAATCACGGCCAGTGAGTAATGTAGTGATGTGGAAAATGAACATAAGAGAATGATAGAAAGGGACAAGGAGAGTAAATATACCAGCAATCAAAACTGGATACTAATGTCACAAAAATTGAAACTAAAAATGGTGTGTCTGAATGTGTGCTGCGTTGTGACAAAAGTGAATGAATTGACAACATACATTGAAGTGAATAATTGCAATCTGACACTCCTACAGAGACATGGCTTCAGGATGACAAGGATTGGATCCTGAATACTGAGGGTGTCCTCAAATGGGAAGCGAGGTAAAGGTGGAGGGTTGACACTGATAATCAAAGCACTGATCACAGGGTAGTCTGGTGTCAGCTCAGATTTCAGGTCCTGATTTCTCTGTCCTCTGTTGATCTCCCTGTTCCCTTCTGCAACTTTCTGGAACAATAAAACATTCAGTCAATCAAGCCCCAACCCACAATCTCCCAGCCTGTCAACCATCCAGGCATAGTGAAGTCACAGCAGGGAATCACACAAGAAAAATGAAACCAAATTTGAAATAAAAAGGTGCTTGTGTTTAATGTTTGTTCATTAGGAAGTAAACCAGAAATAGGGCTCTCCCGGGATTCTTATACTGCCCTATTTGAGGAATTATCTTCCCCCTTATATCTAACTATTAGTACCCAGCTATGATTTACAACAATACTTACCCCAACAGAAGTAAGGCATCTGTTCTCAAATAGACAGAGACATACAGGATGGAAATAGACATTTTCTCTCTCTCATGCGCGCACACACCATACACACACATTCACTCCCGTGGACTTGTTTGTGTATGTTTGCAGAATTATATTTTCTGAGCTGGGCTGAAATGTCACTTTTTGTTATAAAACTTTAAGTTCTCTTGAGAAGGTGCCTTACAGGTAGTTCTGGGATTTGCATGTTAATGATGCCTGCAACCCAATCGAAAAGATGAAAGACTGAACAATCCAGGTTTGTTCAACATGTCATTTCAATTACATGGACACTGTCATTTCAGTGGCAGATCACTGTCATGTTTTTCCATAAATTCTATGTCTTATGACCTTATTCTCCACAACCACTTAATGAAGGAGCAGTGCTCCAAATGCTAGTGCTTTAAAACAAACCTATTGGTCTCCAACCTGGTGTTGTATGATTTTTAACTTTATCCATTTTAGGGGGGATTTGCTATGCTAAATTATCCATTGTGTGTCGGGATGTGCAGGTTAGGGTGGATTGGCGGTTCTAAATTACCCATAGTGCCCGGGGAGGGGGGTGGGCGTGGGGGAGATGTAAAAGAGATCTCAGGGGAAACGTTTTTGATGGAGAGGGTGGTGCAGTTATGGAATGAGCTGCCAGACGAGGTGGTGGGGTCTGGTACAATTCCAACAGTTAAAAGGCATGTGGATGGGTGTATGAGTACGAAGGGTTCAGTGGATCGGGACCAAGTGATGGCAAATGCGACTGGAGTCATAGAGATGTACAGCACGGAAACAGACCCTTTTGTCCAACTCATTCTTGCCGAACAGATAGCCAACCCAATGTAGTCCCAGCTGCCAGCACCCGGCCCATATAGGGGCCAAATGATGGCAAATGTGGCTAGATTAATTTAGGATATCTGGTCAGCTCGGACAAGTTGGGCCAAAGGGTCTGTTTCCGTGCTGTATGACTCTAATTATCTTTGGTGAAAGCAGAAGTGTGGTTGTGAAGACTGGACTTTTAGAGCAGCTTTCAAAGATGTTTTGCCCTGACTGGGAGCAGAAGAGTTTCACCGACGTGTGTCGGTGTTAATGCCTTGATGTCTCAATTTGCTCCCACCTTCCTGGGGACGTTAACCATTTTGTTCCACAAATAGCTGCATTGCAGGTTACCCCATGAATTGACACACTTATGTTTGCTTCCCAGAATCAGACCTGCTCACTGTCAACTGTATCCCAGTGTTGTGGAGGTATCCAAAATGCAGAGAGATGTCAGTCTTTAGATTTTTGCTTTTCTGCCCCTTTACGATCCTGAATCAGCACCTTCAGGGAATTAGAGTGGAGTGAGAACAGAGGGGAAGGGAGAGTGGGATGGTGCTTTCAATTTTGTGGAATAACAAAAGAAAAGAATATTCCACAGAAAGTAGAATTCCTTGTTCAGAATTTCTACCCTGCACTGACAGTGATGGCTTTTGTAATATCTTTTTACAGAGTATTTGAAGATCTGAAGACGGAAGTTTCAAAATCAACAGATGAAGGCCTTATGCCCAAAATGTTGACTCTCCTGCTCCTCAGATGCTGCCTGACCTGCTGTGCTTTTCCAGCACTGCACTTTTCAAATCTGACTCTCCAGTGTCTGCAGTCCTCACTTTGACAGTCACTCAATCCATCGGGATTGCAACAGTTTTCAACTATGATTCTGTGAGAAGGAGCAAAGCGTTTTGGTTCCTGTTTGGGGACGTTTTCAGCATCAGTGGGACTGGATGAGAGACCCTACCATTGCAGTGTACTGAGTGTGGAGCCTGAAGCAGTTATATGGCCTGGAAAGAGGAATTCACGGTGGGGATAGGCTCTGCACACGTTTGTGTGTGGCTGACGCTCCGGCCATGGAGAAACCAGAGGAATCCCGCCCTGTGGAGAAACCGTGGAAGTGTGGCAACTGCAAAAAAGGCTTCCGTTTCCCATCTGCCCTGGAGACTCATCGGCACACACACACTGGGGAGAGGCGATTCCCCTGCCCTGTCTGTGGGAAGGGCTTCAGTGATTCCACCAACCTCCACACACACCAGCGGGTCCACACGGGGGAGAGGCCCTTCAGCTGCCACAAGTGTGGAAAGGCCTTTTCCCAGGCCTCCAACCTCCAGACCCACCGGCGGGTCCACACGGGGGAGAGGCCCTTCAGCTGCCACGAGTGTGGAAAGGCCTTTTCCCAAACCTCCAACCTCCAGACCCACCGGCGTGTCCACACAGGTGAGAGGCCCTTCAGCTGCCACGAGTGTGGAAAGGCCTTTTCCCAGGCCTCCAACTCCCGACCCACCGGCGGGTCCACACGGGGGAGAGGCCCTTCAGCTGCCCCGAGTGCGGGAAGGCCTTCACCCGCTCCTCCTACCTGGGGAGCCACCAGCGAGTTCGTGTGCCATCGCAGGGGGATTGAAGGAATGACGGCCGAGTGCCATTATCGACTGGACTATCAACTCAGTTCCGGGGACTCCCGGGTTCGATTCCCACCGCGGTAGATGGTGGAATTGGAATTTAGTCAGAAATCTGGAGTTCAGAATCTAACGGTGAAACCATTGTCAGTGGGGTGGGGGTGGAAGAAAACCCCCATCTGATTCACTCAGTTCTTTTTTAGGGAAATAAACTGTCGTTGTGGGAGAGGATTCACTCAGTCGTCCCAGCTGCATCCTTTACCCGGTCTGGCCTACACGTGACTCCAGACCCACAGCAGTATGATTGACTCTGCACTGCCCATCCAACTTACTTGGATACAGGATACGGGTTGAAAATGCTGAGTGAGGCAATACTTTCTCCGGTTTAAGGATGTACTAAAGATCCAATTACAAAGGGCAACTTGGTGGTGACCAATAATGAAGAAAGTGAGGGGTTGGAGGGAGTGTGTGCACTTTGACTGTGAGCTGTTTTTAAAACATTGCTACTTTTTCAATGCCTTTCTGCTGGGAGATTCTGAAGCTGTAACAAAGTTGGGTCGCAATAAAGATTACCTGAACTTCATGCCGAGCTCAGACTCTCATTGACAGCTTTGAATTGCAACAGATTTTGTTTTAAAACTGCACGTTTCGTACAGGTGAAAGTGAGAACTGCTGATGCTGGAGATCAGAGTCAAGATGAGTGGTGCTGGCAAAGCACAGCAGGTCAGGCAGCATCCGAGGAGCAGGAAAATCGACATTTCGGGCAATATTGATTTTCCTGCTCCTCAGATGCTGCCTGACCTGCTGTGCTTATTTCTGACAGCTTCCTGGACGATGTTTCCAATGTTGTGTATCAGTTGCAGCAGTGAATGAGTAGCCAGTATTGTTAGAAATTTGTGAATTTTTCAGGAGTGCAGGTACTACATCATCCCATTGTCATTGTACAGTTTCCTGGCAGCACTGGGAGGTGTGGTTGTGTCCACTGGAAACGATGTGGAGGTGCCGGTGTTGGACTGGGGTGGATAAAGTTAAAAATCACACAACACCAGGTTATCTTCCAAATGGTTTATTTGGAAGCACTGGCTTTTGGAGCGCTGCTCCTTCATCAGGTAGCTGTGGAGCAGAATCATAAGACACAGAATTTTTCGCAAAAGCTGACGGTGTCATGCAACTGATAAGATATTGAATAAATCTAGATTGCGGATTAGTCTTTCATCTTTTACCATGGGTTGCAGGTTTCAGTTCATTAATATGTAAACCACAGAATTACTTTTAATTCACCTTGTCGAGATGGTTTAAGGTTTAATAAAAATAGGTGACATCTCAGCTCAGATACTGCATAAAAGGTGTGAGGTTCGAGTCGGTATCCCAATCTTGAATCTTGAATCAGTGAGACGTAGTGGGCTGCACGGTGGCACAGTGGTTAACACTGCTGCCTCACAGCGCCAGAGACCCGGGTTCAATTCCCGCCTCAGGCGACTGACTGTGTGGAGTTTGCACGTTCTCCCCGTGTCTGCGTGGGTTTCCTCCGGGTGCTCCGGTTTCCTCCCACAGTCCAAAGATGTGCAGGTCAGGTGAATTGGCCATGCTAAATTGCCCATAGTGTTAGGTAAGGGGTAAATGTAGGGGTATGGGTGGGTTGCGCTTCAGCGGGTCGGTGTGGACTTGTTGGGCCGAAGGGCCTGTTTCCGCACTGTAATGTAATGTAATCTAATCTAATCTAAAAAAAGATTTGTTCTATTAACCAAAGTGGGAATTTGTAAAATATTACATGGATTATAAAATATTACATGCAGTGTGTGTGGTTTTTGAGCAAAATTGAATATATCTGCAAATATAATTCTGCAAATGCAAATTCACCGCATAGACTTATGTGAGACTGTGTGTGCACACGAGAGTGTGCGTGCATGCGAGTTTGTGTATGCATGCTAATGAAGTGTGTGTTTGATGGAGTATAAGCTTGTGAGACGGTGTGAGTGTTAGGGTGTGTGTGAGAGTGTCCGAAAGAGCGTGACAGATGAAGGGAAGACGTTGCATTTTGCTAAAACAAGGGCAGAACTTGTCCAGTTAATGGTAGGACCCTGCTTTATGTTGGAGAACAGAGAGACATGGTGGGGGAGGGGTTCAGGTACATAAAGTTAAACATTTCTCAACACCAGGTTATCGTCCAACTGGTTTATTTGGAAGCACGAGATTTTGGAGCACTGCTCCTTCATGGGGTGTTTGTGGAGCAGGATCATAAGACACAACCACCTGATGAAGGAGCAGTGCTCCAAAGGATAATGCTTGCAAATGTGCCTGTTGGAGTATCACCTGGTGTGGTGTGAATTTTAACTTCGTACACCCCAGTCCAACACCAGCATCTCCAAACCGGGGACATAGTTCTTTGGAAGTTGCATCATTGGTAGACAGGGTTGTGAAAGAGGCGTTTAGCACACTTTCCTTCATTGTTCACACTGTTCAGTGCAGGAGTTGGGACATCACGTTGTGGTTGTACAGGATATTGGTGAGACCACGTGGAGAGGACTGAGTACACTTCTGTTCGCCCTGTTGTCGGATGACCTTATTTCGATTTATAAAGTCATGGAGCGTGTAGGAAAAGTAAATATCACAGGGGGAAGAAAGGGGGGCTCTCCCCTTTTTAACTTCTCTTGGCATTCAGACACTGAAATTCCGTCAGTAACAACAGCATCGCCAGAGAGGAGACTGCGCATGCTCGTCGGTACAAGGATGAAACCGCGCATGCTCCTCACTGCACGCAAAGCCCGCCTCGCGACTTTCGTTTGGAGGACCAATCGGAAGTCTTGGAGGAACGGAAGGTGACTGGTCCTCCTGTCAATCAGTGCCTTCCTATTGTCTGATTGCAGAAGTTGGAACACGAGCTTCGGAAGCTGCTGCTGCTCTGTCTCTGAATGGAGAGTGAGTTTGTTCCAGACTGCAACCTCCCTACTCTGTCAACCATCTGTGAGTACGGCATTCTCTTCTCAACTCCTTTTCCTTTTTTTTTCATTCTTGGATTCAATCTTTTTTCTTCCCTTTCCTTTCGGTTGCTGCAAATGAATGCACGGCGTGGACCGATTCGGGAAAAGGTTTTCATAAACAGAGAGTGGTTCATGTATGGAATGAATGTCCAGAGGTAGTGTTGGATGCACTACTCCAACAAGTCCTCACCAACCCTCTGAAGAGCAACCCACCCAGACCCACTCCCCTACATTCACCCCTTCACCTGACACTACAGGCAATTTAGCATGGCCAATTCACCTAACCCGCACATCTTTGGACTGTGGGAGGAAACCAGAGCACCCGGAGGAAACCCACACAGACAGTTGCCCGAGGCAGGAATTGAACCCGAGTCTCTGGCGCTGTGAGGCAGCAGTGCTACTCACTGTGCCACCGTGCCATTTAGGACAGATGAGGAGGAACTGCTTTTCCTGGAGAGCAGTCAATCTATGGAGTTCTCTGCCCAAGGAATCAGTAGAGGCATCTTCATTAAGTATATTCAAGACACAATTGTATGGGTTTTCATGGTCAGGGAATTAAGGGTAGTTGGGATAATGCAGGGAGGAAGAGCTGAGCCAATGGATATATCAGCCATGATCAGCTCGAATTTCAGTTTCCCACAGAGTAAGATATTGGTCTGTTCTCTGCTCTGCTGGATTTCTGCTGAAGCCTTGATCCCCACCCCCACACCGTCTGGAACAATAAAACATTCAGTTATTCAAGACTCAAGCCACAATCTCTCAGCCTGTCAACCATCCAGACACAGAGTGTAGTCCTAGCTGGGAATCAAACAAGAGAAACAGAACAAAATTAGAAATAAATAAATGCTCATGCTTAATGTTTGTTCATGAGGAAGTAAACCAGGAATAGGGCTCTCCCAGGATTCTTATAGTGCCCCTCTTGAGGCATTCTCTCACCCTAACATCTAACTATGCATACCCCGCTATGATTTACAACAATATTTACACCAACAGAAATAAAGCATCTGTTATCAAGTAGACATAGGGATATACAGCACAAATAGACTTTTCTCTGTCTCATTCACACACACATCCATGGGGGTGAATTTGTATTTGCAGAATTATATTTGCAGAAACATTCTATTTTTCTCAAAATATTCACAACCTGCAGGCTGTTCAATCCATGTAATATTTTGTAAATTCCACTTTGGAAATAGAACCAGTCTGACTCAAGATTGGGATACAGACAGACTCTGAATTCACACTTTTAATGCATTGTCAGAGCTGAGATGTCACGTTTTGTTCTCAAACCTTGAGTTATCTCAAGAAGATGTCTTTCAGGAAATTCTGGGATTTACAAATGAATGATATGAGCAGCCCATACTAAAAGATGAAAGACTTAACAATCCAGTGTTTTTCTACATATCATTTCAGTGCACTGTAATGTTTTTCCATCCATTCTGTGCCTTATGATTTTATTCTCCACAATTACCTGATGAAGGAGCCATGCTCCGAGGGCTAGTCATAGAGTCATAAAGCTGTACAGCACGGAAACAGACCCTTCGGCCCAACTCATCCATGCCGACCAGATATTACAACCCAATCTAATCCCCCCTGGCAGCACCCGGCCCATATCCCTCCAAACCCTTCCTATTCATATACCCAACCAAATGCCTCTTAAACATTGCAATTGTACCCACCTCCACCACTTCCTCTGGCAGTTCATTCCATACATGCACAACCCTCTGCATGAAAAGTTGTCCCTTAGGTCCCTTTCAAATCTTTCCCTTCTCACCTTAAACCTATGCCTTCTAGTTTTTGACTTCCCCCACCCTGGGGGGAAAAGACCTAGGCCATTTGCTCTATCTATGCCCCTCATGATTTTATAAACCTCTCTACGGTCACCCCTCAGGCTCTGATGCTGCAGGGTAAAATAAATGCCCCAACCCCTCTCTCAGTCTGTGTAACTGGTTAAAGCTCTTTTCCAAAGTCAGTTCACTGGGACACACACACTCATACTGTGTAACCAGTTAAAGTTCAGTTCACTGGTGTGTTCCTCTCTGAGTGCTCCTCTACTCTCACTGATGTCCAGTACCTTTTGAAGCAGGTCGAATGGATTTCTCTTTCCAGACTCAACCCCCCCCCCAATGATATTGAGTGACCATGTCAGATCTTGTTATGGAATTTCCTCCAAGATTTCTGTCTGCAGATCCTCCCCTTCTGATACCCTGTTAGCAAAGTTGAAATAAGTCATCCCTGTCTGTACCGAATAGAAATTCTGATTATATTGTATGTGTCTATGTTTAAAGTACTAACCCAGTAACATACAAATGGTACTATTGATTTAAAATACACAGGAGACGTGAGGAAGGAGATGTCAGGACCTGGCACTCTCTGAACCCTAACAGGGTGTTCCAAGTGGTAGTGCAAACATTTCAAAATGAAGTAGATGGCCATAGAGCTGTACAGTACAGAAACAGTCCATCTCGTCCATGCTGACTAGATATCTGAAATTAATCTATCCTATTTACCAGTACTTGGTCCATATTCCTCTAAACCCTACCCATTCACGTACCCATCCAGCTGCCTTTTGGTCCAGCCTCCACCACTTCCTCCTGCAGCTCATTCTATACATTTACTACCCTCTGTGTGAAAAGGTTGCCACTCAGATCTCTTTTGCTTTTTCCCCCCTCACCTTAAACCTATGCTCTCTTGTTCTGGACCTCCCCCTCCCCCCACCGCAGGGAAAAGATTTTGCCTATTTATCCTATCCATGCCCTTCATGATTTTATAAACCTCTATAAGGTCACCCCTTAGCCTCCAACGCTCCAGGGAAAACAGCCCTAGCCTCCCTTTAGTTCAAATCCTCCAACCCTGGCAATATCCTTGTAAATGTTTCTGAGCCCTTTCAAGTTTCACAACATCTTACTGATAGGAAGGAAACCAGAATTGTGCACAATGTTCCAAATGTGGCCTAACCAATGTCCTGTACTGCGACAACATAACTTCCCAAATCCTATACTCAGAGGATTGGGAAACTTTTCAAAACTTACAAAAGACAACCGGGAAAGAATGGAGGGAAAAACCGAACCTTTGAAGGTCAGCTTGGAGGCATAAAGGTCTCAGGACAGGGGGGGTAGGGATGACCCCAGCTATGGGCCACGTGTGAGCAAACGGTTCCAGATTGATTTACGATATCTGGTCGGTACAGACGAGTTGGACCGAATGGTCTGTTTCTGTACTGTATACCTCTATGACTCTGGCTTTCCACTAATGTTTGCCATGTCAGTATATTCAATTTCTCTCTGGTGTCATTTTGCTTCCCCTTCCCAGGGATGTTAACCATTTTGTGTCTGGTTGTTCCTAAAGAAGCTGCGTGGCAGGTTCATCCTGAATTGACACACATTTTATTTGCTTCCCAAAATCAGACCTGCTCACTCTCAGCAGGATCCCAGTGTTGTGAAAGATATTAACTTTCAGGTGGAAGTATCCAAAATTCAGAGAGATGTCAGTCTTGATGTTTTTGCTTTTCTGCCCCTGTAAGATCCTGAATCAGCACCTTCCGGGGAATTGGTTAGAGCGGAGTGAGAACAGAGGGGGAGAGAGAGTGGGATGGTGCTTTCAATTTTGTGGAATAATAAAAGAATATTCTGCAGAAAGTAGAATTGCTTGTTCAGAATTTCTACCCTAGGACTGGCAGTGATGGCTTTTGTAATCTCTTTTTACAGCGTATTTGAAGATCTGATGGCGGAAGTTTCTCAATCAACAGATGAAGGCTTATGCCCAAAACATTGACCCTCCTGCTCCTCAGATGCTGTCTGACATCCCTGTGCTTTTTCCAGTGCCACATTTTTCGACTGACTCTCAAGCATTTGCGATCCTCACTTCGCTGTCAATGTTTGACAGTCACTCAGTCCACCAGGACCGCAACGATTTTCGACTGATTTCTGTGAAAGGGATCAAAGCTTTTTGGTTCCTGACTGACTGAGTATGTTTTCAGCATCAGTGGGACTGGATGAGAGACCCTACTGTTGCAGCGCACTAATTGTGGAGCGTGTAGCAGCTATACGACCTGGAAAGAGGAATTCACAACAAGGAGGGGCTGGAAATTTGTTTGTGTGTGGCTGAAGCTTCATCCATGGAGAAACCCGAGGAATCCCGTCCCGTGGAGAAACAATGGAAGTGTGGCGACTGTGGGAAAGGCTTCCGTTTCCCGTCTGCCCTGGAGACTCATCGGCGCAGTCACACCGGGGAGAGGCCATTCCCCTGCCCTGTCTGTGGGAAGGCCTTCAGACATTACTCCCACCTGCTGGCCCACCGGCGGAACCACATGGGGGAGAGGCCCTTCAGCTGCCCAGATTGTGGGAAGGTCTTCATGTTTTTCTCTGGCCTGTTGGCCCACCGGCGGGTCCACACGGGAGAGAGGCCCTTCAGCTGCTCTGAGTGCGGGAAGGGCTTCAACTATCCCTCCAACCTGCTGAGGCACCAGCAGTTCCACACAGGAGAGAGGCCCTTCAGCTGCTCTGAGTGCGGGAAGGCCTTCAGCAATTACTCCAACCTCCAGACCCACCGGCGGATCCACACGGGGGAGAGGCCCTTCAGCTGCCCTGAGTGCGAAAAGGCCTTTACCCGGGCCTCCTCCCTGATGAGGCACCGGCAGATCCACACGGGGGAGAGGCCCTTCAGCTGTCCTGAGTGTGGGAAGGCCTTCAGCAGTTCCTCCACCCTGCTGATCCACCAGCGTGTCCACACGGGGGAGAGGCCGTTCACCTGCTCTCAGTGCGGGAAGGGCTTCACCTGCTCCTCCAACCTGCTGACCCACCAGCGAGTCCACACCAGGGAGAGGCCCTTCAGCTGCCCGGAGTGCGGGAAGACCTTCAGCACGTCCTCCTCCCTGCTGACGCACCAGCGGATCCACACGGGGGAGCGGCCCTTCAGCTGCTCCGAGTGCGGGAAGGCCTTTACCCAAGTCTCCAACCTGATGAGGCACCAACAGACCCACACAGGGGAGAGGCCCTTCAGCTGCCCCGAGTGTGGGAAGGCCTTTACCCAGACCTCCACCCTGCTGACCCACCAGCGGGTCCATACAGGGGAGAGGCCATTCACCTGCTCTCAGTGCGGGAAGGGCTTCACCTACTCCTCCAACTTGCGGAAGCACCAGCGAATTCACGTGCCATCGCAGGGGGATTGAAGGAGTGACGGCCGAGTGCCATTATCGATTGGACTATCAACCCGGTTCCGGGGACTCCTGGATTCGAATCCCGCCACGACAGATGGCAGAATTGGTATTCGGTCAGAAATGTGCAGTTTGGAATCGAACTATGAGACCGTTTCAGGGAGGGGGAGGTGGGGGGGGAGAAAGCCCCCATCTGATTCACTCTCTCCCTTGTTGGGGAAGGGAACCGCCTTTGTGGGAAAGGATTCATTCAGTCATTCCAGCTGCATCCTTTACCACGTCTGCCTTACACGTGACTCCAGACCCACAGCAGTCTGGTTGACTCTACACTGCCCCTTCCTGGCAAATGAGCAGGGAGAAACTTACTTGGAGACAGGATATGGGTTGAAATTGCTGAGTGAGGCAATACTTCCTCCGGGTTACAGCTTTTCCAAGGATCCAATTACAAAGGGACAACTTGGTGCTGGCCAATAGTAAAGACAGTGAGGGGGGTGGGACAGGTGAGGTGTAGTGTGTGCGCTTTCACCTTGAGCTGTTCAAAAAGCAACTGCTTTTTCTCTGCCTTTTTGCTGGGGGGATGAAGCTGTAACAAAGTTGGGTTGCAATAAAGGTTACCTGAACTTACCACCGGAGGTTTTTGTTTTAAAGCTGCTCATTTCTTTCAGCCTCCTGTACTAAGTTTAGAACATAGAACAAAGAACATAGAACAATACAGCGCAGAACAGGCCCTTCGGCCCTCGATGCTGCACCGACCTATGAACTATTCTCAGCTCGTTCCCCTACACTATCCCAAAATCATCCATGCGCTTATCTAAGGATTGTTTAAATCTCCATAATGTGGCTGAGTTGACTACCTTAGCAGGTAGGGCATTCCACGCCCTCCCCACTCTCTGCATAAAGAACTTGCTTCTGACATCTGTCTTAAATCTATCACTCCTCAATTTGTAGTTATGCCCCCCCCCCCCCTCGTACAAGCTGACGTCACCATCCTGGGAAAGAGTCTTTCACTGTCTCCCCTATCTAATCCTCTGATCATCTTGTATGTCTCTATCAAATCCCCCCTTAGCCTTCTACTTTCCAATGAGAACAGACCCAAGTCTCTCAGCCTTTCCTCATAAGACCCTCCCTCCAGACCAGGCAACATCCTGGTAAATCTCCTCTGCACCTTTTCCAATGCTTCCCACATCCTTCCTGAAATATGGAGGCCAGAACTATACACAATATTCCAAATGTGGCTGCACCTGTGTTTTGTATAGTTGCAGCATGATATTGCGGTTCCAGAACTCAATCCCTCTACGAATGAAACCTAACACTCCGTATGCCTTCTTAACAGCACTATCTACCTGGGTGGCAACTTTCAGGGATCTATGTACATGGACTCCAAGATCACTGCCTTCCTGTTATTCTTCCCAAAGTGAATCACCTCACATTTAGCTGCATTGAACTCCATTTGCCACCTCTCAGTCCAACTCTGCTAATTCATCCACCTATGCCTGCATCTAAGTCATTTATAAAAATGACAAACCGCAGTAGTCCCAAAACAGATCCTTGTGGCACACCACTAGTAACCGGACACCAGGCTGAATATTTTCCATAAGCCATCACTCGCTGCCTTCTTTCAGAAAGCCAGTTTCTAATCCAAACTGCTAAATCACCCTCAATCCCTTGCCTCTTCAAAGTTCGGGAAAAGATTTGTAGCTCGGGTGCACGTTGTTGTGGTTCTGTTCGCCGAGCTGGGAATTTGTGTTGCAGACGTTTTGTCCCCTGTCTAGGTGACACCATCACTATAAATGCTGGAGGAAACATCACAGAAGCGCTTCACAGCAGGCTCCCAAGTACTGAGGATGTCACCTAGAGAGGGGACAAAACGTTTGCAACACAAACTCCCAGCTCGGCGAACCAAACCACAACAACCCATGCCTCTGCAATTTCTCCAACAGCCTGCCATGTGGAACCTTATCAAAGGCTTTACTGAGGTCCATGTCAACTGTCCTACCCTCATCTCCATACTTGGTCACCTTCTCAAAAAACGCAATGAGGTTTGTGAGACATGATCTGTCCTTGATGAAACTATGGTGACTATCTGAAATCAAATTGTTGCTTGCTAGATGATTATAAATCCTATCTCTAATATTCCTTTCCAAAAGCTTTCCTTCAACAGAAGTAAGGCTCACTGGTCTATAATTACCTGGGTCATCTCTGCTGCCCTTCTTGAACAAGGGAACAACATTTGTAATCCTCCACTCTGGTACTAAACCTGTAGACAATGACGACTCAAATATCAAAGCCAAAGGTTCTGCTATCTCCTCCCTCGCTTCCCAGAGAATCCTTGGATAAATCCCATCGGGCTCAGGGCACTTGTCTACTTTCACTCCTTCTAGAATTGATAACACCTGTGTGCAACTAACCTTGATCCTTTCGAGTCTAATATCTCGTACCTCATTCTTCTCCTCTACAATATTCTCCTTTTCCTGAGTGAAGACCGATGAGAGATATTCATTAACACCTCTCCAATCTCCACAGGGCCCACATTCAACTTCCCACTTCTGTCTTTGATTGGCCCTATTCCTACCCTAATCATCCTTTTGTTCGTCACATACCTATCGAAAGCTTTAGGGTTCTCCTTTATTCTATGTGTTAAAGACTGCTCATGTCCTCTCTTTGCTCTTAACTCTCTCTTTAAATCCTTCCCAGCTTATCTGTAACTCTCCATTGCCTCATCTGAACCATCTTGCCTCATCAACACATAAGCCTCCTTCTTCTTTGTAACAAGAGATGCAATTTCTGTTGTAAACCACGGTTCCCTTACCTTATCACTTCCTCCCTGCCTGACAGGGACATACCTATCAAGGACACATAATATCTGTTCCTTAAACCAGCTCCACATTTCAATTGTTCCCATCCCCTGCATTTTGCTACCCTATTCTATGCATCCTAAATCTTGCCTAATTGCATTATAATTGCCCTTGCCCCATCGATAACTCTTGACCTGTGGCATGTTCCTATCCCTTTACATCGCTAAATGAAACCCAACTGAATTATGGTCATTATTTCCAAAGTGCTCACCTTCCACTAAATCAAACATCTGGTCTGGTTCATTACCAAGCACCAGATCCAGAGTGACCTCCCCCCATGTCGGCCCTTCGACATACTGTGTCAGAAAGGCGTCCTGCACACACTGGACAAAAACTGATCCATACGACGTACTGCAGTGAAAGCATTTCCAGTCAATGTTGGGGAAATTAAAGTCCCCCATACTGACCACCCTGTTCCTTTCACTCCTACCCAGAATAATTTTTCTAATCCTCTCTTCCACCTCCCTGGAACTCTGCGGAGGCCTATAAAAAAAACTCCAAGCAGTGTAACCTCTCCTCTCCTGTTTCTAACCTCAGCCCATATTACCTGAGTAGACGAGTCCTCATCAAAAGTTCTGTCAGCCACCGTTATACTATCCTTGACTAACAAGGACACGCCTCTCCTTCTTTTACCACCTTGGCTGTTCTTAATGAAAGATCAAAACCCTGGAATCTGAAACATCCTTTCCTCACCCTGCTCTCTCCATGTCTCTGAAATGGCCACAACATCCAAGTCCCAGGTACCTATCTGTGCTGCAAGCTCACCTACCTTATTGCGGATACACTTCAAACCACTTCGCTGTCTGCCAGCACATTCCTGTGACCCTGAAATCCTGTCCCAGTCCTTCCTGCTCTCATCCTCCTGTGCATTGCAGCTACACCCCCCAGTTCCCATCCCCCTGCTGAGCTAGTTTAAACCCACCCGAATGGCACCAGCAAATTTCCCACCCAGGATATTCGTACCCCTCTGGTTCAAGTGAAGACTATCCTGTTTGTACAAGTCCCACCTTCCCCAGAATGAGCCCCAATTATCCAAAAACCTGAAACCCTCCCTCCTGCACCATCCTTGCAGCCAGGTGTTCAGCTGATATATCTCCCTATTCCTTGCCTTGCTATCACGTGGCATGGGTAACAAACCAGAGATAACCACTCTGTTTGTTCTAGCCCTCAGCTTCCACTCGAGCTCCCTGAAATCCTGCCTTACATCCCTATCCCTCTTTCTGTGGGAGCTTAAAAATGTTTTTGCAGATGGGTGAGGGTGTGTAGTGGGGGGAAGGGAAGGGGAACATTATACAAACAGTCACGGAATTCTTGTAGCATGTAGCATACTTAAGGCTAAGACTTTAATGAATATGGAGGGTCTTTTCAAGAAAATAGTTTTAAGCGAAGAAATAACTTGAAAGTGTTGTAGTTGACCACAAAAAGAAGCAGCAGGGGCATTTCACAATAAAGCTTATAGTATGATAAGAGAAACTGGATAAAAGAACAAGCTGTAACAAACAAGGAACAAAGAATGCAGACAAGGACAGCAGGATGGCCAGATAAGAAAATAACTGACAAGTGAGGTAATCGGCTTATGATAGGATGGGAAAAGGGAGGCGTGATTCCGCAACTTGTAAACTCAATAAGAAAGCGAACAGGCTCTGTTTTGGCACACTTTTCTGCTTGATTGCAGAAGCGTCCGGTACTTGCAAGATTGTAATAAATCGTTTTTGTTTCCAAGGCTTTGTCTCAGGCTGATTGATTTGTGAGTGAGTTCTGTTTCTCGCATGTCGACCTATGCCGTTGGTACCTCCATGGACCATGACTTGGGGTTGGAAACCCTATCCCTTCAAGACCCCAAAGATACGATCCGAGACATCACGCACCCTGGCACCTGGGAGGCAACACACTAACCGCGAGTCTTGTTCATTCCCAACAAACCTTCTGTCTGACCCTCCAACTATCGAGTTCTCAATGACTAACACTCTCCTCGTTTCCCTCCTTCCCTTCTGGTGCAACAGGGACAGGTTCTGTGCCAGAGACCTGGGCCCCAGTGCATACACCTGGTAGGTCATTTTCCCCCCTCAACAGTACCCACTGACTGATACAGCAAGAAGGAAATACAAATAAGTCGTCCCTCCTCTCCCAGGAACCTCTACTCTCCGACTTCATATTTAAAACCTCAAATGAGTGACTCCCCACTCCTGGGAGGCAGCTGCCGTTGAAAAACAGAAAATGTCACCTTTTTTTTGTGGTTAGCACTGCTGCCGCACAGCACCAGAGCCCTGGGTTCAATTCCACCCCCCCCCCCCGTCTGTGCGGGTATCCTTTCACAGTCCAAAGACGTGCGGGTAAGGGTGAATTGGCCAAGCTAAATTGCCCCGTAGTGTTGGGTGACGGGGAATGGGGCTGGGTGTTTTGCTCTTCGGCGAGTCGGTGTGGACTTGTTGGCCTGAAGGGCCTGTTTCCACACTGTAGGGAATCTGATCTAAAGTTCTGGAATTTATATATTGATGAACTGAAACCTGCAACCCATTCTAAAATATGAAGGACTCAGCAGCGGTCCAGGTTTGTTCCAAATATTGCATCGGTTGCATGACACTGTGATGTTTTGCTATTAATTCTGTGTCTTATGATCCTGCAGCACAGCTACCCGCAGGAGGAGCAGCGCTGCAGAAGCTAGTGCTTCCAAATACACCTGGGTGGGCGGGGTTTACCAGGAGGGGCGGGGTTTAGCAGGAGGGCAGTGCTCATGGGCACGGCGTGTGTCGCGAGAGGGTCGCGCGCTAGTAGGCGGGGCGAGGCTCAGCAGGCGGTAAGGCGCGTCGCGCCAAACCTGGAGGCGCGCGGCTTTGTGGGTGGTTGTGCGTGGGGGCAGGGGGCGTGATTTTGACTCGCGCGGAGACCGCGGCGAAGGGGCGGGGTTTGGTGCGCTTGAGGGAAAGAGGTTTGGTTCCCAGAGGCGGGGCTTACGAGCTGAGTTCGGAAGGGGCGGGGTTTGTGTCACCATGGCCGAGGAGGGGGCGGGACCAGGACTGTGCCGGAAGTGTGCCGCGGCCTGTTTCCTCCGCTGGAGCCTCGGCTGCAGCAAGTAAGGTAAAGCTTTACCAATATTTCCTTTTACAGAGTTTGTATTTAATAACCAGTAATGGCTACTCAATATTATCATAAAGTCCCAAAATGCAATTCATTTCAATCCATAACAGATAAGCACTAAGAGTTAATTTTCTACGGGATTCAAAAGCCTCAGCACTAAAATGGTCTCACAAGGGAACGGCTGTGAATGTTATCACTTGGTGTCCTGTTCACACAGATTCACCGATGCTGAGGCAAACGTTCTTAATTGCCTTACAGCATCCTGTTATCACTTGGTGAGCCCAGGTGTCCCTATCTTTAAGTTCTCTCCTCTTTCTGAGCCTTCCTGCCTGTTTATTTATTCAATAATTCAGCATTACATTTTAGTATAAATGTTTAAAGACAGGTTTTATGGCTGTAGACTTTCTCACCCAGATGCCCACATCCTCATTCCTCCCTTTGATTGCACCGCGATCACTGAAAGAGAAGGCTAGTCCAAACAAATGCCCTTCAAGGTGGTCCAGCCATCAACATCCTGCAGAGCGGCACCACCATCCTCGCAGCTCATCTGGTCATATTTATCATCGCCATCGACACGTGTGGGTGAACCATCGGATCGCAAAAGCAGCATCTTCTGCGGCAAATCTCTATCACTAAGGGACCTCATAAGCCTAGCAATTAAATACCTAACAACACTAATACCGACAAACAGACATAGCTAAATTGATAAGCCAATTGTACCATCAGCCCGATCTGCAGTTTCCCCAACTGGTCCCTTCAGTCATTCTGTCAAGGAATACCTGGATTTCTTCTTGCATCTTAGTAATATTGCCAGTGAGATTGGGAATGCCCATAGTGCATTTATCTTGGACAATGGTGCAGACCTCACCCTCCTGGGCAAGTATATAGTCTAAGGCATACCGATTATCCCAGTTTACTCTGTTCCAGAGCCTCTTTACTCTTATTTTCTCGAATGGTCAGGCCGCAAAAGAGGGAATTGCGGTTCTTTTGACTTGTCACTCCTGCCGATCCTTCCAACCCCAGGGTACTCTGGATTCCCCAGCCTATCGGGTGTCCTGTATTGTCACCCAGTCCCTTGGGATCCTTCCAGTTGGAGCAAGGTTGGCTGAGACCAACCGCTGCATCCTCCTCAGATGGAGGTTCCATCGACTTGTCCACTGGCCAGGACAAGGTACTGTTGTGGGAACAAGGGCTCTGATAGTGACCTTATGGGGGACATCTTTGCCAACAAGGACAAGGAAATTGGTAGCTTTACCTTAGCTGAAGAAATAATAGTCTGGTTTGATGTATATTAGGGAGAGTTTGTCTAAATCGGCTACTGAAATGTTACAGCAGGGGGTCTGGTCAGGTCTACAGGAGTAAAGGGTCGACGTTTTGCAAGAGGAGTTGCTTGAGCGCTGTAAAAAATGGGCCAACTGACTCGAGCACTCGCACTATATGGGAGACAATGGTCCTCAGAATGCTGTTCCCATTGGGCTTTCCCTTAGCTCTATTGTACATGGTCTTGGTGACAGTATCAGATTCTGAAAAGAGAAAAGGCCTATAAATGCACAAGGAAAGGGTTCGGTTCCAGGTCCATGTGCCGCATAAGGCCTGCTGTACCCCAGCCGGTGTTTCACCAGCTGTTTGTATACACAGACCGGAGCTATTGGAAAGTGATATTTATCTTCGCAGGGACGGCAGTAGGAAGTCTGATGAATAGATTGGAATCGGGGACTGGGGACGTGGCAAGTAAGTCATCTCCCGATAGAGAGGAGTAACATACTACTGCCTCTGGGGTGAAGAGCGTTCTGTGGGCCTGTATACATAAGTTGTTTGTGGATTGAGGAGTTTCCCTATCAGGCTTCCCTTTTCTCGAGTCGGCCTGACCTGCAAAAAGGGATGGTGTTCCTGGGCGCCCTTAAAATATTTACCATAATAACGGGATTGATCATTTTTATCCTCACTAGGCTTGCGTCTGCAGGTAAAATCAAAAAGACAGGTTCGGTAACGACATGGTAACTTCCACTGATTTCTACTGTCCAGATGGACCATCTGGTCTTTCTGATGTAAGAGTCCATTGCAATAATCAATCTTCATCACGTTCCTCACGTCAAAGGCATCTGGTCCAGTGCACTGGACGACATCTCCTCAGCATGGGTGGTGGATAATCTCTGATCATTCCTGGTCGCATCCATACTTAGTGGCTTTCCCCAGCAGGATGTTGTACGTGATCAGAAAGGTGAGGAGATAGGCGATCCCCCACAAGTCCCTCCTCTTAGTTCAAGTATCTGTAATAAGATTAACATTAGAACAACAGCAAAATTCAAAAACCCAAATGGACAGGGTCCACTCCTTTTGTTGGGATTCCAGGATTCTCTCCTCCTCTTCCCCCCCTTTTGATTGGTGCGGTCAATCAATTTACAATGGAGCAGTTGGACCCATGCTGAGTGCCCAGCAACTGTGACCGCCGTAGGGGTGGGAAGTAAAACCTGGAAGGGGCCATCCCAACGAGGTTGGAGACCTTTGCCCGTCCAGTTCTTGATGAGCACCAATGAACCAGGCTCTACGCCTGACGAGGCTGAAAGGGAGGGAACATTGCTGTAGGCCGCACGCTCCTGGGAGTGAAAGGCACGCATAACACTCGTTAGAGCAAGAACATAACCAATCATTGCTTCGGTCATGTGGTGGAAGTGGACTGAGAAGGGAGCTGAATCGTTCCAAGGGGTACGGAGGCAGTGACCAGAGAGACTCTCAGCTGGAGACAGTCGTGTCTTGCTCGCAGACATGGATCGCATCTGGAATAAGGCCACAGGGATTAGCATAACCAGGAGAGGCCAGACTCTGCCACTAATTTGACAAATCAGACCTGCTCACTCCTCAGCAGGATCCCAGTGTTGTGAAAGATATTAACTTTCAGGTGGAGGTATCTAAAATTCAGAGAGATGTCAGTCTTGATGTTTTTGCTTTTCTGCTCCTGTAAGATCCTGAATCAGCACCTTCAGGAGAATTAGTTCGAGCGGAGTGAGAACAGAGGGGGAAAGAGAGTGGGATGGTGCTTTCAATTTTGTGGAACAACAAAAGAAAAGAATATTCCACAGAAAGTAGAATTGTTTGTTCTGAATTTCTACCCTGCACTGATAGTGATGACTTTTGTAATCTGTTTTTAACAGTGTATTTGAAGATCTGAAGACTGAAGCTTCAAAGTCAACAGATGAAGGGCTTATGCCTGAAACCTTGATTCTCCTGCTCCTCTGATGCTGCCTGACCTGTTGTGCTTTTCCAGCGCCACACTTTTCGACACTGACTCTCCAGCATCTGCAGTCCTCACTTTGACGTCAATGTCTGACAGTCACTCACTCCATCGTGACCACAACAGTTTTCAACTATGATTCTGTGAGAAGGAGCAAAGCGTTTTGGTTCCTGTTTGAGTACGTTTTCAGTATCAGTGGGACTGAATGAGAGACCCTACTGTTGCAGCGCACTGAATGTTGAGCCTGAAACAGTTATACGGCCTGGGAAGAGGAATTCACAGTGGGGAGGGGCTCCACACGCATTTGTGTGTAACTGAAGCTTCGGCCATGGAGAAACCCAAGGAATCCAGCCCCATGGAGAAACGGTGGAAGTGGCGACTGCGGGAAAAGCTCCATGTCCCGTCTGTCCTGGAGGTGCAGTCACACCTCGGAGAGCCATTCCCCTGTCCCGTCTGCGGGAAGGGCTTCAGCACTTCCTCCACCCTGCTAACCCACCAACGGATCCACACTGGGGAGACGCCCTTCAACTGCCCAGTGTGCAGGAAGGCCTTCAGCGATTCCGCCATCCGGCTGAGGCACCAGCGGGTCCACACAGGGGAAGAGGCCCTTCAGCTGCCCCGAGTGCGGGAAGAAATTTACCCAGGCCTCCAACCTGCTGACCCACCAGCGGATCCACACAGGAGAGAGGCCCTTCAGCTGCCCCCTGTGCAGGAAGGGCTTCACCAGCTCTACCAACCTCCGGAGGCACCAGGGAGTTCATGTACCATCGCAGGGGGAGTTTAAGGCGCAATGGCCGAGTGCCAGTATCGACTGGACTATCAAGCCAGTTCCGGAGACTCCCGGGTTTGAATCCCACTGCAGCAGATGGCGCTATACAGGGTATGGGTTGAAATTGCTGAGTGAGTCAATACTTCCTCCAGGTTAAGGCTGTACCAAGGACCCAATTACAAAGGGACAACTTGGTGGTGACCAATAGTAAAGAAGTGAGGTGGGTTAGCATGTGCGCTTTGACCTTGAGCTGTTTAAAAAGCAGCTACTTTTTCTCTGCCTTTTTGCTGAGGGGGTTTGAAGCTGTAACAAAGTTGGATCTCAATAAAAGTTACCTGAATTTACCCCCGGCTCAGACTCTCATTGAAAGCTTTGAGCTCCGAGGTTTTTGTTTTAAAGCTGCTCATTTCTTTCAGCTTCCTGCACTAAGCTTCCAATCAGATGGATCAGTGAATGAGCAGCCAGTTTCATTAGAAATTGTATATTTTTCAGGAGTGCAGAGTGTGTCATTTCATCGGCGTTGTAAAGTTTACTGGCAGCATTGGGAGGTGTGGGCTGTGCTCACTCGAAATGATGTGGAGGAGCCGGTGGTGGACTCGCCTGGATGAAGTTAAAAATCACACAACACCAGGTTATAGTCCAACAGGTTTATTTGGAAATGTGAGCTTTTGGAGCACGCTCCTTCATCGGGTAGCTGTGGAGCAGGATCATAAGACACAGATTTTATAGCAAAAGATCACAGTGTCATGCAACTGATAGGATATATTGAACAAACCAAGATTGCTGTTACCTCTTTCACCTTTTAGAATGCATTGCAGGTTTCAGTTCATTAATCTGTAAATACCAGAACATCTTTTGATTCATGTTCTCAAGATGGCAAGTTTTTTTTAAAATACTGATAACTCAGCCCAGACATTAAAGGTGTGAGGTTCGAGTCTGTCAATGTCCCAATTTTGAATCAGACTGGTTCTATTTCCAAAGTAGGAATGTATAAAATATTACATGGATTGACTGCCTGCAGACTGTGCACTTTTTGAGCAAAATTGAATGTATCTACAAACAATTCTGCCAATACAAATTTGCCCAAAAAGTGATATGTGAGTGCGTGCACGTGAGTTTATGCATGAGTGCACATAAGAGTGTGATTGAGTATATGCCTGTGAGTGTGTTGGGGGTGTATGTGTGGGTGTCTGAGAGAGCATGTGTGTATGAGTGAGGTATGAATAAAAGCAAGGGCTTGCGTTTTGCTAAAGCAAGGACGGTCAGGACTTGTACAGTTAATGGTAGGGCCCTGTGTCATGCTGTAAAAGAGAGACATGGTTGCGTTCAGGTACACAGTTCTTTGAAAGTTGCATAGCTGCTAGACAGGGTGGTCAAGAAGGCATTTAGCATACTTGCCTTCATTGTTCCCCCCACTGCGTATAGGAGTTGTGGCATCATGTTGAGGTTGTACAGGATGTTGGTGAGGCCACTTTCAGAGTACTGAGTATGGTTCGCGTGTCCCTTTAATAGAAAGAATACTATTAGAGAGGGTTCAGTAAAGATTTACCAGGATGTTGCCAGGACTGGAAGGGTTGGAGTTATAAGGAGAGGCTGGGACTTTATTCACTAGAACACAGGAGGTTGGGAGGTGATATCATTGAGATTGATAAAATCATGAGGAGTGGAGGTAAGGTGAATAGCAAAGGGCTCTTCCTTCGTGTAGGTGTGGTGTAAAATTCCAAGCAGTGGAATGTGGTGAAACGGTTAAAAATTATGTCCCAATACATGTGTGAATCTAACCGGAATGGAGGTGTTGCTTAGTCCCGTGTGAATCTTATTACACACCTCCCCGTGTGAATCTTCTTATCTGTATGTAACCAGAATGGAATGTGTTTTTTAGCCTTGCTCTGCTGTTCACATGAATGTTTATATCTGGAAAAGAGTATATCAGCTGGAGAAGTCTCCAGTTCGGTGAGTCTGCTCCGGGGTTACGTTTAACCGCCGAGCGTGGGTTGTTGGCAACCGCTCTACGAGAACTGACGGCTCCCAGTTCCGGTAACATGTAGAGTGAGTATAAGCCAGACCCGTTGGTTGTGGCGACGCTGCGGGGAATAAAATGCCCATATTCTAGCAGACTCGCCTCTTGGTCATTTGTTCTGTGTCAGACTACTCTCCTACGAATCTGACCTTGAGAATTTTTTAAAACATTTGGCGTAGTCGGCAGGATCAATCGCAATTGAGGAGAGATTTTGATACAGAACAATGTTTTGGAAAAAGACTAAGAAACCAGAAGAACAAACTGTGGAGGTCCCGACCGTCCCGGGATGGCATGGATGTGGGCATGTACGTGGCAGTTTGTTTGAGAGAGGATCCCAGTCCTGCCGAAGAACCCCTTGCCTGGGGTACAGCGGAGGATGTGGGCATGTCCAAAAAGCTGAAGCGGAGTTAACAGAATTGAATGGGATTGAACTGAACTGAACTGAGTGGAACTGAAGTGAATCAAATTGAACGGAACAAAATGGAACTGAGCTAAATTGAATTGAAATGGACGGAACTGAATTGAACACAATTGAATTGAACTGAACAGACCTGAACTGAGCTGAATTGAACTACACTGAATTGACTGAACTGAAATTAACTGAAACGAATTGAACTGAATTAAGCATAATGTAACACATGTATTGGGCCAAGCAGTGGAATGTGGTGTAAAATTCCAAGCAGTGGAATGTGGTGAAACGGTTAAACATTATGTCCCAATACATGTGTGAATCTAACCGGAATGGAGGTGTTGCTTAGTCCCGTGTGAATCTTATTACACACCTCCCCGTGTGAATCTTCTTATCTGTATGTAACCAGAATGGAATGTGTTTTTTAGCCTTGCTCTGCTGTTCACATGAATGTTTATATCTGGAAAAGAGTATATCAGCTGGAGAAGTCTCCAGTTCGGTGAGTCTGCTCCGGGGTTACGTTTAACCGCCGAGCGTGGGTTGTTGGCAACCGGTCTACGAGAACTGACGGCTCCCAGTTCCGGTAACATGTAGAGTGAGTATAAGCCAGACCCGTTGGTTGTGGCGACGCTGCGGGGAATAAAATGCCCATATTCTAGCAGACTCGCCTCATGGTCGTTTGTTCTGTGTCAGACTACTCTCCTACGAACCTGACCTTGAGAATTTTTTAAAACAGTAGGGGAGCTCAAGACTCAGGGGCATATTTCTTTAAAGTGAGAGGAGAGAGATTTAAAAGGAACCTGAGGGGCAACATTTTGACAGAGGGCGGTTTACACATGGAATGAACTTGCTGAGGATGTGGACAATGCAGGTACGTTTACAAAGTCTAAACGACATTTGGATGGGTACATGAATAGAAAGGTTTAGAGGGATATGGGCCAAACGCAGGTAAGTGGGACTAGTTTAGTTTGGGAACCCTGGTCGCCATTGATGAGTTGGACCAAAGGGTCTATTTCTGTGCTGTTTGGGTGGGAGTCATAGAATCCTAACAATGTGGAAACAGGCCATTCAGCCCATCTATTCCACACTGGCCCTCTGAACAGCATCCCACACATACTCACCCGCTTACTCTGTATTTCCCATGGCCAATCCACCCTAAGTTTCACATCCCTGGTCACTATGGGTAATTTAGCACAGCCTATCCACCCTAACCTCTACACCCTAATCTATAAATTACCTTCTCGGAAATGTAATTTAAATGCAGAGTTTTTCTCTAAGAAAAATGTTAGTCTGACTCAACATTCGGGTGCAGACAGAATTCACACTTATTGTTAGAAAAGCTCTGCATTTGAATAACATTCTTGAGAAGGTAACAAAAAAGAAGTTCTGGGATTAACAAACCAAAGAGCAGAAACCTATTCTAAAAGATGAAGGATTTAATCTAAAATTGTTTGATGTGTCACATTTCCATGACGCTGGACTCCTTTGGATATAAATTGTGATCATGATCTCATTCTCCACAACCACCTGATGAAGGAGCGGCGCTCCGAAAGCTAGTGCTTCCAAACAAACCTGTTGGATTATAACCTGGTGTTGTGTGATGTTTAACTTTGTCCGTGGGAAGCACATGAGTTGTGGGACTGGTAACAGTTCTTATTTTGTGATCTATTCCAAGTGAAATTTCTCCTCTGTGCAGGCACGGGTGAACAGTTTGGCTTTTGTGCTTTGTGCGAGATCGGGCTAGCAGGTTTTAAATCCTTATGTTAAGCAACAGAAGTAAACTGTCGATCAGCAATTGTATTCCGAGAGTGGTACTTCCAGCTCTGGTAATCCTGTTGCATCAACAGAGAGGGAGAGGATGTCACATCTAAAGAGCAGACAGAAAAGTTATTTCACTTGTTGAGTCGGTTCCTCACTCAGATGAGACTGGATACTGCTTTTAATGGATCATAATTAAATGCTACAATGGAACACCTTAAATTCAAGGAATTTTGAAAGGGCAAACGAACAGCAACTTTGAACAAGATGTTCTTCCATTTCTAACATTGGTTGACCCATATGAAGCCTTTTTACTGATAGCTCCATAATCATGTTCCTGCTGAATTTTTTTCAGGGCAAACAATTTCTGGTGGGAGAAATTCTGCATCCTGGGAAGGCGGGGAAATTAGAAAAAAAAGCTGTTAAAAGCATTTGAACTACGGTCCCACAAGCTCTCGTGGGAGCAGTGCATTTGCCAAAAACATTTCTGAGGAATTCTGTTTAATTGTTGGACCGAAAATAGTTTCCCCACTGAACGTTAAACAGGTATTGAGAACATTGCGCATTATGGAGTGTGTTCCTGCGGACCAAAGGAGGATTGAATTTGCCAACGTGAACCACACTTTGCAGAGAGAGGAAATTTCTCTGGATGGAATAGGTTGATGGAAGTCAACAATTGTCAGATTATTTCATGAAAATAACAGCTGGTATGGGGATTCCAAAAGAGGGGCGCCTGTAATGAGCACACAGAAACAAACCCTTCAGTCCAGGCCAACCAGATATCCTAAATTAATCTAGTGATCCATTTGCCAGCATTTGGCCCATATCCCTCTGAATTCTTTCTATTCATGTCCCCGTCCAGATGCATTTTTTCCTTGGGTGAGAGCCAAGATATGCAATATCTCAATGTATAATAATGAAGCAGCTCAGTTATTCTGAAATTATTTCAATTAGTTGGTCAATTGCCAAATAATAGCTGCATAACTGTTGTCAATATTGATACCCAGGAAAGCTATTTTGTTTAGTATATTTCCTTTGTAAAGATCTTATCCAAATTATAAAATGAATGTATTTTCATATGAAATAAAATTTGCAGTGTTTTATTAAATAGTTGAAAGTAACTTTGCACTTAATTGCTGTGTTTGGGATTAAACATTGTGACTTAGATAAAAGTGATCTTTCATAATTTATGGCGAGTCTATTAACAAACGAATGTTGCCATTTGCTCTCAAGTTAGCTCAGATTCAATTTGAAATTCTTGAATGAGTTGAATAAGTGGTAAAAAGTAAATATTTATTGCGCTTTTCTGAAATTCTCTGCACTGCCATTGTATTTAGTTAAACAAAATATGTATCTCTCTTCATAACTTTGATATCACCACAAATCCTAGGAACCCCATCCAGGACAAACCTATAAATAGAAAGCAGGAGACAACAGCTTCGCTTCACTTGCAGGTCGCCACTGATGATGTTACCTAGCCAGGTAATGAAACGTCTGGATATCAAACCTACAGCTCAGCATGCAAACCTACACCCTAAACATTCTACTTTGCTGAAAGACTGCACAATTTGCAGGCAGTCAATACATGTAATATATTGTCAATTCCACTTTGAAAATAGATAAGGGTCCACTACTTTTTGGATGTGAGCATAAGTGGTATAGTAAGTAAGTTTGCTGATGACACCAAAATTGGAGGTGTAGTGGACAGCGAAGGAGATTACCTCAGATTACAATGGGATTTTGATCAGATGGGCCAATGGGCTGAGAAGTGGCAAATGGAAGCTAGGGCTTCCAAACAAACCACGTTATGGCAGCAGTGGGAGGTGTGGATTATATTCACTAAAAACAGTTAAGCAGTTAGATAACACATTCGAGTGGGAAGTGTGTATAACATGATCTCACAACTCCTATACTCAATGCTATGAGCAATGAAGGAAAGCAAACCAAACGCCGCCTTCACTACTCTGTCCACCTGAGACTCCAGCACTCCAAGGTCTCTTTATTCTGCATCACTCCCCTTAACTGTGTCAGTCCTGCCTGGATTGCTTGACCAAAATGCAAACCTCTGATTTCTCTAAATTAAACCCCAACTGACACTCCTCGGCTCATCAGCCGATCCCATAAATTCTAATTTATAGTGAACTCTGTCCTCTTTTATTCCCTGGAAGCTGAAAATCTCCATCCCACACTCACTCCCTCCATTTTCACTTTGCTTATAGCAGAAGAATGTAACTGAGAAACTTATCAGCCATGAATGAATGGAACGAGCAGACCTGGTGGCCTAATTTCTGCTCCTATGTCTTGTGGTCTCTTGCTGTCCTGGACACCGAGAGAATTGGGACCAGCATTGAACCGATCATGACTGGATATGGATCTATCTGTATCTAGGTGGATGGGCTGAGGCTTTTTCACTGGCGCATAGGAGGAGATGTGACCTTATCAAGGTTTATAAAATCATGAGGGGAGAGATGAGGTGCTCTTCCCCTAGGGTTGGGGTTTCAAGATTAGGGAGCAAATTTTGATGGTAACAGGAGAAAGAGATTTTAAAAAGACTTGAAGGGCACAATTTTTTTTATACGAAGTGGTTCACATGCGGACTAAATGTCTAGAGGAAGTGATGGATGCAGGTACAGTAATGACGTTTAAAAGACATTTGGATAAGTTCATGAATAGGAAAGGTTTGGAGGGATATGGGCCAAACACTGGCAGGTGGGACTGGTTTAGTTTGAGAACATAGTCAGCATGGGCTAGTTGGACTGAAGGGTCTGTTTCTGTGCTGCATGGCTCTGTAACTCGGTCCTATACTAGTCTTAAAACCATTTTCTTGCCTTCCCCATAAACATTCACATAAAAATCAGATGAACTCAGCCTTGAATATATTCAATGACCCCCTAACTGCAGGAAGACATCCCCATTTCTGAACTTAATTCCTCTTGCTAATACACCACTTGCCTTGCTCATTGCATGCTGCACCTGTCTGACAACTGGCACAGAAGGACACTGATGGCCCTCTGAACATCCACGTATCATTCTTGATGAAGGCCTCGTGCCCAAAACTTCGACTGTCCTACTGCTCGGATGCTGCTTGACCCGCTGTACTTTGCCAATTGTGGTCTTCTCTACATCGGGAAAAGTGAGCGTAAACTTGGGGAACGGTTTGCTGAGCATCACAGCCGGGTCCGCAGAGGCTGAGCAGACTTCCCAGTCTCCACCCATTTTAATGCCCCTTCCCACTCCCCTTCTGACATGACTATCTTTGGCTTCCTCCATTACCACAACAAACCAAACCACAAATTGGAGGAACAAAACCTCATCTTCTGTCTGAGCAGTCAACAGCCCGGAGGACTCAACACTGAGTTCTCCAGACCCACAGCAGTGTGGTTGAGGGCAAACAGCACAATGATTAAACACACAGTGAGGGGCAAACAGCACAAGGATTAAACAAACAGTGAGGGGGAAACAGCACAAGGATTAAACAAACAGTGAGGGGGAAACAGCACAAGCGCCAGTAAAAGCAGATGGAAAGTGAGTGTAAAATGTCACTATGACAGGACAGGCCCCACATTCCTTCCCCTCCGTCCCCCCACAACCTGCCTCACCTTTCACCTCCCGGGCCCAGTACCTTCCAGGTGGCCCCATAGTTGACACAGGGGCCGCCCCACGACCAGTAGAACTCCACCACCCAGGCGGCCGACGAGTTCCCAAGCAGGCCCTTAACCCCATCCGCCTCCAGAATGCTCACCGGCTCCTGCCTGCTGTACAGCCGGCCGGTGTGGCCGTGACACAGCAGCTGCACCAGGAAGGCGGCGGTGCCCAGTGACGGGTGTCTGCCCCGGGCCGCACGGCGCCATTTTCCTAACGGCCGCCCTCCCGCCGCTTCCCCGCTCGAGCGACTTCTCCTCCCAACCGCCTTCGCCCCCGCGTGACGTCTGCACGGGGGGATGGGCGGGGCCGGGGAGCCTCACCGTCACCAAGCAACAGCCACCTCGCGCTACAACTGCTCATTCACAAAAACAAACTCTCCTGTCTCGCTCTGCAGCTGCAGGGGGGACACTGCCACGTTTCCAGGAGCCCTGTCTACATTGGGAAAGCTCACGGCTCAATTTAAACAGATATTCCTACATCTAACGGAACGGTGTCATATCTAAAGGGGACAATCTGCATTTTAAAGGGATGTGGACATTTTAACGATATTTCTGCAAATAAAGAGGTTTAAATGGACAAGATTACATTTCAAAGCGGTGTGGGCACATTCAAAGGGATATCTCAATATGTAAAGTGACGCAGTTATATCTAAATGAATCTACATTTCGAAGAGACGTTGCCCGATTTATAAGTAGAGACAATAGGTGTGAATTCTGTCTGTGTCCCAATGTTGAGTCAGACTGACATTTTTCTTAGAAAAGCTCTGCATTTGGCCCATTTCCCTCTAAGCCTTTCTATTCATCTATCCATCCGAATGCTGTTTCAATGTTGTAACTGTCCCTGTATCTACCACATCCTCAGCAAGGTCATTCCACATGCAAATCACCCTCTTTCAAACTTTTGCCCCTCCGGTTCCTTTTAAATCTCTCTCCTCACATTAAAACAAAAGCCCCCTTGTTTTGAGTTCCCCTACGCTAAGGAAGAGCTATTTGCTATTCACCTTCCCTCCACTCCTTATGAGTTTATCAATCTCAATCAGGTCACCCCCAACTTCCTGTGCTCCAGTGAATAAAGTCCCAGCCTCTCCTTATAACTCAAACCCTCCAGTCTTTACAAGATCCTGGGAAATCTTTATTAAACCCTCTCTGATAGTATTCTTCCTATTACAGGGCCACCAGAACTGTACTCAGTACTCTAAAAGTGGCCTCACCAACATCCTGTACAACCTCAACATAATGTCCCATCCCCTATACTCAATGGTGTGAACAATGAAGGCAATGTTGCGAAATGCCACCTTAACCACCCTGTCGAGCAACTTCCAACTTCCAAGTGATGCAACTTCCAAGAAACTATGTACCTGAACACCACCCACCTCCGCCCCCTCCCCCCCCCCCACCATGTCTGTCTGTTCTATAACACGACTCATGGTCCGACCATTATCTGTACAAGTCCTTGTTTTTGCAAAAATGCAACCCCTTGCTTTTATTAAGCCTCTCTCTCAAACACATACTCTACCTCTCAGACAGACACACACACACCCCTCAACACTCTCTCACACTCACAGGCTCATTCTCCATCACACTCTCACTTTCCCAAGCATGTACACACACACTTCTGCGCACACTCACTCTCTCATGCAGGCACACACACTACTCTTTGGGGTTCAAAGTTTGTGCGAAGATTTGTAGCTCGGGTGCTCGTTGTTGTGGTTCTGCTCGCCGAGCTGGAAGTTTTTGTTGCAAACGTTTCGTCCCCTGGCTAGGCAACATCATCAGTGCTTGGGAGCCTCCTGCGAAGCGCTTCTTTGATGTTTCCTCCGGTGTTTATAGTGGTCTGTCCCTGCAGCTTCCAGTTGTCAGTTTCAGCTGTCCGCTGTAGTGGTTGGTATATAGGGTGCAGGTCGATGTGTTTGTTGATGGAGTTTGTGGATCGAGATTAGTTACACACAGGTGTAATTCGAGAAGGAGTGAAAGTGGACAAGTCCCCTTGGCTGGATGGGATTTATCCGAGGATTCTCTGGGAAGCTAGGGAGGAGATAGCAGAGCCTTTGGCATTGATATTTGAGTCGTCATTGTCTACGGGTTTAGTACCTGAGGACTGGAGGATTGCAAATGTTGTGCGCTTATTCAAGAAGGGCAGCAGAGATGACCCAGGTAATTATAGACCAGTGAGCCTTACTTCTATTGTGGGAAAGATTTTGGAAAGGATTATAAGAGATAAGATTTATACTCATCTAGCAATCAACAATTTAATTTCAGATAAGTCAACATGATTTCATCAAGGGCAGGTCGTGTCTCATAAACCTCATTGAGTTTTTTGAGAAGGTGACCAAGCATGTAGATGAGGGTAGGACAGTTGACGTGGTATACTTGGATTTCAGTAAAGCCTTCGATAAGGTTCCACGTGGTAGGCTGATGGAGAAAATGCAGAGGCATGGAATTGGGGGTGATTTAGCAGCTTGGATTAGAAACTGGAAGAAGGCAGCGAGTGGTGGTTGATGGAAAATATTCAGTCTGGAGTCCGGTTACTAGTGGTGTTCCACAAGGATGTTTTGAGACCACTGCTGTTTGTCATTTTTATAACTGACTTAGATGCAGGCATAGGTGGGAGGATTAGTAAATTTGCAGACGACACTAAAGTCGGTGGAGTACTGGACAGTTTGGAAGAATGTTACAGGTTGCAGGGGGACTTGGACAAACTGCAGAATTGGGCTGAGAGATGGCAAATGGAGTTCAATGAAGCTAAATGTGAGGTGATGCACTTCGGGAAGAATAACAGGATGGCAGAGTAGTTGGTCAATGGAAAGATTCTTGGTAGTGTGGATGTGCAGAGGGATCTTGGAGTCCATGTGCATAAATCCCTGAAAGTTGCAACCGAGGTGGATAGTGCTGGTAAGAAGGCATATGGTGTGTTAGGTTTCATTGGTAGAGGTCCTGAGTTCCGGAACCGCAATATCATGCTGCAACTATACAAAACGCTGGTGCAGCCACCCTTGGAATATTGTGTAAAGTTCTGGTCGCCCCATTACAGAAAGGCTGTGGAAGCATTGGAAAAGGTGCAGAGGAGATTTACCAGGATGTTGCCTGGTCTGGAGGGAAGGTCTTATGAGGAAAGACTGATAGACTTGGGCCTTTTCTCATTGGAAAGAAGAAGGGGGGATTTGAAAGGGACATACAAGATGATCAGAGGATTAGATATGGTAGACAGTGAACGACTTTTTCCAAGGATGGTGACGTCAGCTTGTACGAGAGGGCATAACTACAAATTGAGGGGTGATAGACTAAAGACAGATGTCAGAGGCAAGTTCTTTATGCAGAGAGTGGTAAGGGCGTGGAATACTCTACCTGCTAAGGTAGTCAACTCAGCCACATTAGGGAGATGTAAACAATCCTTACATAAGCGCATGGTTGATTTTGGGATAGTGTAGGGTGACAAGCTGAGAATAGTTCACAGGTCGGCGCAACATCGAGGGCCAAAGGGCCTGTTCTGCACTGAATTGTTCTATGTTCTAAACTTAGTGCAGGAGGCGGAAAGAAATGAGCAGCTTTAAAACAAAAACCTCTTGGAGCTCAAAGCTTTCAATGAGAGTCTGAACCCGGTGTTAAGTTCAGGTAACCTTTATTGCAACCCAACTTTGTTACAGCTTCAAATCCCCCAGCAAAAAGGCAGAGAAAAAGTAGTTGCTTTTTGAACAGCTCAAGGTCAAAGTGCACACACCACACCACACCTCCCCTCCTCTCCACCCCTCCCCACCACCCACCACACTGTCTTGACTATTGGCCAGCACCAAGTTGTCCATTTGTAATTGGATCCTTAGTACAGCCGTAACCCGGAGGAAGTATTGCCTCACTCAGCAATTTCAACCCATAACCTGTCTCCAAGTAAGTTTCTCCCCGCTCCTTTGCCAGTGGGGGGTGGGGGTGGGACGGTGTAGAGTCAACCAGACTGCTGTGGGTCTGGCGTCAAATGTAGGCCAGCCCGGGTAGAGGATGCAGCTGGAACGACTGAGTGAATCCTTTCCCACAATGGCGGTTCCCTTCTCTAACAAGGGAGAGAGGGAATCAGATGGGGGCTTTCTCCCCTGCACCACCCGTCCCTAAAATGGTCTCATCGTTAGATTCCGAACTCCACATTTCTGACCAAATACCAATTCTGACATCTGTCGGGGAGGGATTCAAACCCAGGAGTCCCCGGAACCGGGTTGATAGTCCAATCGATAATGGCACTCGGCCGTCACTCCTTCAATCCCCCTGCGATGTCACGTGAACTCACTGGTGCTTCCGCAGGTGGGAGGAGTGGGTGAAGCGTTTCCCGCACTGAGAGCAGGTGAATAGCCTCTCCCCAGTGTGGACATGCTGGCGGGTCAGCAGGGAGGAGACGTGGGTAAAGGCCTTCCGGCACTCGGGGCAGCTGAAGGGCCTCTCCCCCGTGTGGACCCGCTGGTGGCTCAGCAGGGTGGAGGAAAACCTGAAGGCCTTCCCGCACTCAGGGCAGCTGAATGGTCTTTCTCCTGTGTGGACACGCTGGTGGGCCAACAGGGCGGAGAAAAACACGAAGGCCTTCCCGCACTTGGGGCAGCAGAAGGGCCTCTCGCCCGTGTGGTCCTGCTGGTGGGCCAGCAGGTGGAGGAATGTCTGAAGGCCTTCCCGCAGTCGGCGCAGTGGAATGGCCTCTCCCCGGTGTGACTGCGCCGATGAGTCTCCAGGGCAGACGGGAAACGGAAGCCTTTCCCACAGTCGCCACATTTCCACGGTTTCTCCACGGGGCGAGATTCCTCTGGTTTCTCCATGGCCAAAGCTTCAGCTGCACACAAACATGTGTAGAGCCCCTCCCTGCCATGAAATCCCCTTCCCAGGCCGTATAACTGTTTCAGTCTCCACGCACAGTGCGCTGCAACAGTAGGGTCTCTCGTCCAGTCCCACTGATGCTGAAAACATACTCAGACAGGAACCAAAAAGTTTTGATCCCTCTCACAGAAATCACGGTCGAAAATGTTTGCTGGCCCAAGTGGATTGAGTGACTGTCAGACATTGACATCAAAATGAGGACCGGAGATGCTGGAGAGTCAGTCGAAAAATGTGGCGCTGGAAAAGCACAGGGGAGTCAGGCAGCATCTGAGGAGCAGGAGGGTCAATGTTTCGGGCATCAGCCCTTCATCTGTTGATTTTGAAACTTCCCTCTTCAAATCTTCAAAAACTCTGTCAGAATAGATTACAAAGCTCATCACTGCCAGTGCAGGGTAGAAATTCTGAACAAGCAATTCTACTTTTTGCAGAACATTCTTTTCTTTTGTTATTCCACAAAATTGAAGGCACCATCCCACTCTCTCTCCCCCTCTGTTCTCACTCCGCTCTAACTAATTCTCCTGAAGGTGCTGATTCAGGACCTTACAGGGGCGGAAAAGCAAAAATGTCAAGACATGATATCTCTCTGAATTTTGAATACCTCCACCTGAAAAGTTAATATCTTTCACAACACTGGGATACTGCTGAGAGTGAGCAGGTCTGATTTTGGGAAGCAAAAAGAAAGTGTCAATTCAGGGTGAACCTGCCACGCAGCTTCTTGAGGAAGGACCAGACACAAAATGGTTAACGTCCCCGGGAAGGTGGGAGCAAAATGAGACGTCAAGGCATTAACACCGACATTAGAGAGAAAGTGAACCTATTGACGTGGCAAAAGTTAGTGGAAAGCCAGAGTCATAGAGATGTACAGCACAGAAACAGACCCTTCTGTCCAACACGACTGTACTGACCAGATATCCTAAATCAATCTAGTCCCATTTGCTGGCATGTGGCCCATAGCTGGGTTCATCCCCACCCCCTGTCCTGAGACCTTGATGCCTCCAAGCTGACCCTCAAAGGTTCGGTTTGTCCCTCCATTCTTTCCCAGTTGTCTTTTGCAGGTTTTGAAAACTTTCCCAATCCTCTGAGTATTGGATTTGGGAAGTTATGTTGCAGCTGTACAGGACATTGGTTAGGCCACATTTGGAATATTGTGTGCAATTCTAGTTTCCTTACTATCAGGAAGATGTTGTGAAACTTCAAAGTGTTCAGAAAAGATTTACAAGGATGTTGCCAGGGTTGGAGGATTTGATCTATAGGGAGGCTAGGGCTGTTTCCCCTGAGCGTTGGAGGCTAAGGAGTAACCTATAAAATCATGAAGGGCATGGATAGGATAAATAGACAAAGCCTTATCCGGGGAAGGCGTTCGGGGGGAAAAGAGTCCAGAACTAGAGGGCATATGTTTAGGGTGAGGGGAAAAGATACAAAAGAGATCTGAGGGGCAACTTTTTCACACACAGAGGGTATTACGTGTGTAGAATGAGCTGCCAGAGGAAATGGTGGAGGCTGGTACAATTGCAACATTTAAAAAGACATCTGGACAGGTATTATGAATAGGGAGGGTTTGGAGGGATATGGGCCAAATGCTGGCAGGTGGGACTAGATAGGGTTGGGATATCTGCTTGGCATGAACGGGTTGAACCGAAGGGTCTGTTTCTATGCTGTACATCTTTATGACTAGTTGGACTAAAGGGTCTGTTTCTGTGCTGTATGACTCTTGAACTGGTCTTAAAACCATTTTCTTGCCTTCCCCCACAAAATTCACTGCTGTGTTGTTCAAAAATCAGATGAACTCAGCCTTGAATATATTCAATGACCCCCTAACTGCAGGAAGACATCCCCATTTCTAAACTCAATTCCTCTTGCTAATATACACTTGCCTTGCTGATTGCTTGCTACACCTGTCTGACAAATGACAGTGACTGGTGGTGAAGGACGCTGAGGCCTCTTTGTCCATCCACACATCATTCCTGATAAAGGGCTCGTGTCCAAAACGTCAGCTCTCCTGCTCCTCGGATGCTATCTAACCTACTGTGCTCTTCCAGTACCACACTTTTTGACTCTGATCTCCAGCATCTGCAGTTCTCACTTTCTCCACAGTCAAATACATCGCCATTTAAACAATGCACCTCCTTTCTGCGTTTTTTTTCCACAGCCAAGGCTATAACTTCATGTTGTGGTACTGTATTTGCCATATGTTTACCAATTGTGGTCTTCTCTATATCGGAGAGCGAGTGCAAACTTGGGGAACGATTCGCCGAGCATCGCAACTGTGTCTGCAGAGGGGACCAGACCTCTCAGTAACCACCCATTCCAATTTCCCTTCCCACCCCCTTTCTGACATGACCATCTTTGGCCTCCTCCATTACCACAACGAATCTAACCGCAAATTGGAGGAACAACACCTCATCTTCCGGGCAGCCTGCAGCCCAAAGGACTCAATGCTGAGTTTTCCAATTTCAAAAAAAACCTCCCTCTCCATTCCCTGACTCCATTCCCATCCCCGTCCTCCTCCCTGCCAACAACCAGATTCATTCCTCCCATTGACCAGCCAGGTCGTATCCTCTAACTGTCTCGACCTATTCCCACTTCACCACCACCCCCTTTTATCTGCAGCTTCTGCACCCAGCCCTGAAAAAGGGTTAGACTTGATAAGTTAACTTCTCCACCATCTGATGCCTCCTGCCTAACTATTTTGCCAACTGAGATACAGCGTTCCGAAAAGACCACTCCCTCAGTGTCTCCCTCGTCAGGTCCACACCCCCCACCAACCCAACCTCCACTCCGGGCACCTTCCCCTGCAACCGCAAGAAATGCAAAACTTGCGCCCACACCTCCCCCCTTACTTCCCTCCAAGGCCCCAAGGGACACTTCCATATCCGCCACAAATTCACCTGCACCTCCACACACATCATCTATTGCATCCTCTGCACCCGATGTGGCCTCCTCTATGTTGGGGAGACAGGCCACCTACTTGCGGAACGTTTCAGAAAACACCTCTGGGACACCCGGACCAACTAATCCAACCACCCCGTAGCCCAACACTTTAACTCCCCCTCCCACTCCACCAAGGACATGCAGGTCCTTGGACTCCATCGCCAGACCATGGCAACACGACAGTTGGAGGAAGAGCGCCTCATCTTCTGCCTGGAAACCCTCCAACCATAAGGGGTGAACTCAGATTTCTCCAGTTTCCTCATTTCCCCTCCCCCCACCTTGTCTCAGTCAAATCCCTCAAACTCAGCACCGCCTTCCTAACCTGCAATCTTCTTCTTGACGTCTGCGCCCCCACCCCACTCCGGCCTATCACCCTCACCTTGACCTCCCTCCACCTATCGCATTTCCAACGCCCCTCCCCCAAGTCCCTCCTCCCTACCTTTTATCTTAGTCTGCTGGACACACTTTCCTCATTCCTGAAGAAGGGCTTATGCCCGAAACGTCCATTCTCCTGTTCCTTGGATGCTGCCTGACCTGCTGCGCTTTTCCAGCAACACATTTTCAGCTCTAAATCTACTCCCATCAACTTGAGGCCTGGTCTCATCCATCAGCAGAAATGACTGTCTAGGGTAGGGCTTCATCCCCACAGTGCAATGAATTCCCACTTTCCACCAAACTCTCAGATGTACTCTCACTCAGTTTCTGTCTCACAAATGAAAGACTTCATTGTAACTTCTTTTGCTCCCAGTAAGGACACAACATCTTGGAAAGCTGCTCTGAAAGTCCAACCACACTTCTGCATTCATCGAAAACAATTCCAGTGTTACAGCACAGAAACAGACCTTCCGGCCCAACTCGTCCGTGCTGGGGGGAATATGTTAAGTTAGATATGCTTGCAAGCAGTTACAAGTAGCTGCATCTTGCTTCTGCAAAAATCGCAAGGCAGAATCATGAGGGTATATTCCAAAAAATAACTAACTGAAAAGGGAGGTGGTCGACTGGTAGAAGCAGATGTTTTGACATGACAGTAGCAATGGTCACGCACATAGGGAGTTAGTATGAACAAGGTAACCAAATAAGACCCTGTGTTGCATCAGCAAAAGTAATAAGACCCAGCTGCGGGGGGGTTGCACGCTACAGATAGATGTGGTAAAACGATTAGATTAGCAGAAGTAAGAAGGGATTCTGGAACAAACTCAATCTTCATTCAGAGAGAAAGCAGCAACTTCCGAAACTCGTGTTCCAGCTTCTGCATTCAGACAAGAGGAAGGCTCTGATTGGCAGGAGGACCAGTCACCTTCCGGTCCTCCAGCGCTCCTGATTGGCCCATCAAAAGAAAGTCGCGAGGCATGCCTTGCGTGCACTGAGGAGCATGCGCAATTTCATCCTGACGCCGGCGAGCACGCGCAGTATGCTCTCTGGCGATGAGGCTGTTACTGAAAGGATTTAAGTGTCTAAATGCCAAGAGAAGTAAAAAAGGGGAGCTGCATAATTTTTCCCCCCTGTGATATTTACCTTTCCTATACGCCCCAAGACTTTATTAATCGAAATAAGGTCACCCATCAACTTGTGGTCGTCGATAGGGCGAACAGAACTGTCCTCAGTCCTCTCCACGTGCTCTCACCAATATCCTGTACAACCTCAACGTGATGTCCCAACTCCTGCACTGAACGGTGTGAACAATGAAGGAAAGTGTGCTAAACGCCTCTTTCACAACCCTGTCTACCACTGATGCCACTTCCAAAGAACTATGTCCCCGGTTTGGAGATGCTGGTGTTGGACTGGGGTGTACGAAGTTAAAATTCACACCACACCAGGTGATACTGCAACAGGCTCATTTGCAAGCATTAGCTTTTGGAGCACTGCTCCTTCATCAGGTGGTTGTGTCTTATGTACCTGCTCCACAAACACCCCATGAAGGAGCAGCGCTCCGAAAGCTTGTGCTTCCAAATAAACCAGTTGGACGATAATGTGTCGTTGAGAGATTTTTAACTTTATGTACCAGAACCCCTCCACGCTGCCCCGTCCCCCATGAATCTGTTCTAGAACACGATGCAGGGCCCTACCATTAACTGTACAAGGCCTGCCCTTCCTTATTTTAGCAAAATGCAACCCCTTGCCTTTGTCTGTCACTGGCTCAGACACCACACACCCTAACACTCACACCATATCACAAGCTTCTACTCCATCTCACACACACACTTCATTAGCATATATGCACAAACTCGCATGCGCGCACACACACTCTCATGCACAAACAGTCACACATAAGTCTATGTGAATTTGCATTTGCAGAATTATATTTGCAGATATATTCAATTTTGCTCAAAAAGCGCACAAACTGCATGTAATATTTTATAAATTCCTACTTTGGTTAATAGAACCAATCTGATTCAAGATTGGGATACAGACTCGAATCTCACACCTTTTATGCAGTATCTGAGCTGAGACGTCACCTATTTTTATCAAACCTTAAACCATCTCGAGAAGGTGATTTAAAAGTAGTTCTGGGGTTTACATATTAATGAACTGAAACCTGCAACCCATGGTAAAAGATGAAAGACTAATCCGCAATCTAGATTTGTTCAATATCTTATCAGTTGCATGACACCGTCAGCTTTTGCTATAAATTCTGTGTCTTATGATTCTGCTCCACAGCTACCTGATGAAGGAGCAGCGCTCCAAAAGCCAATGCTTCCAAATAAACCAGAAGGAAGATAACCTGGTGTTGTGTGATTTTTAACTTTATCCACCCCAGTCCAACATCGGCACCTCCACATCATTTCCAATGGACATAGCCCACACCTCCCAGTGCTGCCAGGAAACTGTACAATGACAATGGGATGATGTAGTACCTGCACTCCTGAATAATTCACAATTTCTAACAATACTGGCCACTCATTCACTGCTGCAACTGATACACAACATTGGAAACATAGTACAGGAGACTGTCAGAAATGAGCACAACAGGTCAGGCAGCATCTTGAGGAGCAGGAAAATCAACATTGCCCGAAAAATGTAGATTTTCCTGCTCCTTAGATGCTGCCTGACCTGCTGTGCATTGCCAGCACCACTCTAATTTTGACTCTGATCTCCAGCATCAGCAGTTCTCACTTTCACCTGTAAGAAATGAGCAGGTTTAAAACAAAAACCTGTTGCAATTCAAAGCTCTCAATGAGAGTCTGAGCTTGGCATGAAGTTCAGGTAATCTTTATTGCGACCCAACTTTGTTACAGCTTCAGAATCTCCCAACAGAAAGGCATAGAAAAAGGAGCAATGTTTTAAAAACAGCTCACAGTCAAAGTGCACACACTTCCTCCAACCCCTCACTTTCTTCATTATCGGTCACCACCAAGCTGCCCTTTGCAATTGGATCCTTGGTACACCCTTAACCTGGAGAAAGTATTGCCTCACTCAGCAATTTCAACCCATACCCTGTCTCCAAGTAAGTTGGATGGGCAGTGCAGAGTCAATCATATTGCTGTGGGTCTGGAGTCACGTGTAGGCCAGACCGGGTAAAGGATGCAGCTGGGATGACTGAGTGAATCCTCTCCCACAACGTCAGTTACTTTCCCTAAAAAAGAACTGAGTGTATCAGGTGGGAGTTTTCTTCCACCCCCACCCCACCGACAATGGTTTCACCGTTAGATTCTGAACTCCAGATTTCTGACTAAATTCCAATTCCACCATCTGCTGCGGTGGGAATCGAACCCGGGATTTCCCGGAACCAGGTTGATAGTCCAGTCGATAATGGCACTCGGCCGTCATTCCTTCAATCCCCCTGCGATGGCACATGAACTCGCTGGTGGCTCTGCAGGTAGGAGGAGCGGGTGAAGGCCTTCCCGCACTCGGGGCAGCTGAAGGGCATCTCCCCCATGTGGACCCGCTGGTGTCTCAACAGGTTAGAGGAATTGCTGAAGGCCTTCCCCCATTCGTGGCATGGGAACGGCCTCTCCCCTGTGTGGACCCGCCGGTGGGTCAGCAAGTGAGAAGAATACCTGAAGGCCTTCCCGCACTCGAGGCAGCTGAAGGGCCTCTCCCCCGTGTGGACCTGCTGGTGCCTCAGCAGGGTAGAGGAATTACTGAAGGCCTTCCCGCACTCAGGGCAGCTGAAGGGCCTCTCCACGGTGTGGACCCGCTGGTGGGTCAGCAGGTGGGAGGAATTGCTGAAGGCCTTCCCACATTCAGGGCAGCTTAAGGACCTCTCCCCCGTGTGCACCCGCTGATGGGTCAGCAAGTGGGAGGAATTCCTAAAGGCCTTCCCGCACTCGAGGCAGCTGAAGGGCCTCTCCCCCGTGTGGACTCGCTGGTGGGTCTGGAGGTTGGAGGCCTGGGAAAAGGCCTTCCCACACTTGTGGCAGCTGAAGGGCCTCTCCCCCATGTGGACCCGCTGGTGGGTGTGGAGGTTGGTGGAATCGCTGAAGCCCTTCCCACAGACAGGGCAGGGGAATCGCCTCTCCCCAGTTTGGCTGTGCCGATGAGTCTCCAGGGCAGACGGGAAATGGAAACCTATTATGCAGTCGCCACACTTCCACGGTTTCTCCACAGGGCGGGATTCCTCTGGTTTCTCCATGGCCAGAGCTTCAGCCACACACAAACGTGTGCAGAGTCTATCCCCACCGTGAATTCCTCTTTCCAGGCCGTATAACTGTTTCAGGCTCCACACTCAGTGCACTGCAATGGTAGGGTCTCTCATCCAGTCCCACTGATGCTGAAAACGTACTCAAACAGGAACCAAAACGCTTTGCTCCTTCTCACAGAATCATAGTTGAAAACCGTTGCGGTCCCGATGGATTGAGTGACTGTCAAAGTGAGGACTTCAGACACTGGAGAGTCAGATTTGAAAAGTGCAGTGCTGGAAAAGCACAGCAGGTCAGGCAGCATCTGAGGAGCAGGAGAGTCAATGTTTTGGGCATAAGGCCTTCATCTGTTGATTTTGAAACTTCCGTCTTCAGATCTTCAAATACTCTGTAAAAAGAGATTACAAAAGCCATCACTGTCAGTGCAGGGTAGAAATTCTTAACAAGGAATTCTACTTTCTGTGGAATATTCTTTTCTTTTGTTATTCCACAAAATTGAAAGCACCATCCCACTCTCCCTTCCCCTCTGTTCTCACTCCACTCTAATTAATTCCCTGAAGGTGCTGATTCAGAATCTTAAAGGGGCAGAAAAGCAAAAATCTAAAGACTGACATCTCTCTGCATTTTGGATAACTCCACAACACTGGGATACAGTTGACAGTGAGCAGGTCTGATTCTGGGAAGCAAACATAAGTGTGTCAATTCATGGGGTAACCTGCAATGCAGCTATTTGTGGAACAAAATGGTTAACGTCCCCAGGAAGATGGGAGCAAATTGAGACATCAAGGCATTAACACCGACACACGTCAGTGAAACTCTTCTGCTCCCAGTCAGGGCAAAACATCTTTGAAAGCTGCTCTGAAAGTCCAGTGTTCACAATCATACTTCTGCTTTCACCAAAGATAATTAGAGTCATACAGCACGGAAACAGACCCTTTGGCCCAACTTGTCCGAGCTGACCAGATATCCTAAATTAATCTAGCCACATTTGCCATCACTTGGCCCCTATATGGGCCGGGTGCTGGCAGCTGGGACTAAATTGTGTTGGCTATCTGTTCGGCAAGAATGAGTTGGATCAAAGGGTCTGTTTCCGTGCTGTACATCTCTATGACTCCAGTCGCATTTGCCATCACTTGGCCCAGATCCACTGAACCCTTTGTATTCATACACCCATCCACGTGTCTTTTAACTGCTGGAATTGTACCAGAACCCACCACCTCGTCTGGCAGCTCATTCCATAATTGCACCACCTTCTCCATCAAAAATGTTGCCCCTGAGATCTCTTTTACATCTCCCCTCCGCCCCCCCCCCCCCCCCGCCTCACCTGAAATCTATTACCCTCTCGTTCTGGACTCCCCCATCCGAAGGAAAAGACCTTGAGTATTGACCCTATCCATGCCCCTCAGGATTCTATAAAACGTCTGTAATGTCACCCTTCAGACTCTGGGGTAAACAGCCCCACCCTCTCCTTCCATCCCTCCTCGCCCAGGTAATTAAGACACATACCTGAGTTTGCAGCATCTGCTCCCTCCCTGGATTCACTCCAGCTGCTACAAGTGAACAGATTTCCACCCCTCCCCTCTCTCGCCTTCCCAGGATGAACAGTTGTCCAGAGGGAGGGAGTTTCACTCTGAAACTGACAGGGCCACTTCCACGCATTGTGACGCCATCAATGGGTCGGGGGTGGGGGAGGGTATGGGAGACTGGACAAGAGAAAGGGGCGGGACGATATGCGGGGCTCGGCCGGCAGCGTGACCCCGCACTGCGCCTGCGCTGCCCTACACAGTTTGCAGAAATTCCTTCCCTTCAGAGAATCCCCAGTGTAGAAGCAGGCCACTCAACCCAACAAGTCCACACCGACCCTCCAAAGGGTAACTCGCCCTCAACCATTCCCCTAGCCATATTGCTCAATACTGTTAGAAATGGGGTAAAGTGTTGTTTTTGCAGATATAGAAAAAGCATACAGAAAAGGGGTACAGCAAGAGAACTATTAACCCTGCAGGTATTTAGGGACTTTTCAGTGTATAATTATGGTTAATTAGATACTAACATTGGTGAGTAATTATGATAACAAAAAATTCTTTGTGTAAAATTATGCTTTCACCAAAAAGCTGAGATAACCGAAATGCTTGAGCTATACAAAACGATATAAGTTAATGAAATGTCCGAGGATGGAATGTACCAACAGAATTGATACAAAATGTTAAACCAGCTCTTGACAAAATAAATGTATGTGTCAGCATTTACAGATAGGAAGGTTGCCAACCTGGGGAAGGGGGTAGTAATAAGGGTGGAGTGCAGCTGGGCAGTGGTCTGGTACAGTAAGAGAGATTGGGTAATTAGGAGTCTGGAGAGATGCCCTCACTCAGCTCAAAGGGTATAACTGTACACTAACCTGAGTTCTAATTTGCTCATTTGCTTCTGCATTTGATGCACTTTCTTGCAAGAGCGTAGAATAAATTGTCTTGTTTCCAGTTTTGGTGGTCACGTCTAAATTTTATTAAACTTGTTTCTAAAAGATTTGGGGGCGTGTTCCAGGATCCCAAGCTCTGGTCGCTTGGCATTCTTGGAGAAACGGAGAAGGCTCACCTCGCTGATTTCGGCAATCTCTAGTTTCCCCTTGTTGCCGAGGCGGCTCTGGGCGAGCGTGATCTTGACTGGGAGACCCTGGAGACAGGACGGGCAGACGCGACACAGCGGGTTCGGTTGGGTAACCCTTGTGCACAAGACCCGGGTAAGAAAAAGGTCTTAAATAAGTATTATCCGGGTGACTGGGGTAGGCAGCGGGTTTTGTTTTGTTGTCAGTCTTTGCCACGAACGAGGCGCACTAAGACACGGCGGGTTGGTCGGGTAACTCTTATGGACTTAAGACCCACATTCGCGGGCGGCCGGGATTTGCAGCATTACTTGCTGTTTCGCCGCGGTACGAAGGGTACTAAGACGTGGTGGTTCAGTCAGGTTACTCTTGTGTCCATAAGACCCGGATAAAGATAAATTTCGGGCGACCTCGATTGACAACGTATTTTGCTGTCTGGTATTGCCGCGGGACAGGGTGCGCATTCGACCAAGTAACATTTGTGCACAGACCAAGGTATGAAAATTGACCTTTAAGTATTACCTTGGTGGTTGGTTCCGTACGAGAAGTACGGGGGATTTGGCAACTTAAAAAAATAGAGAATAAAGGTCTTTAATTGGCTAGATTAATCTAACAAGTAAGGTGTCTAACTGATTCGATCACCCAGCCTTAGACCGGTTATTAAGAAGGGAAACCCCCACGCGGAGATTAGGACCCTGAAGTGGGTGTGGAAGAAGGTAACACCAAACTTCAGAGAGGTTAATTGAAATTATATAAAGAAAACGGCCGAGTATTAAAATGGGAAATAAGAATAGCAATTTAGATGTAGAAGGGGACATGAGAGGGACGTTCGAGGACCACACCCCAATGGACAGTCCTTTAGGAAAAATGTTAAGAGATTGGTAGTACAATCCTCGGACGCGAGGAGAGGATAAAAAACAAATGATAAAATGTCAATGAAAAACAACCTTATAGTCAGGAGGAATCAGATCATGCTTCGTGTCAGAAGGGCTAGTAGCTGAAGGGCTACTGAGGGTGCACTTCGTAACTAACTTATGGCCAGACACCCAGAAAAATATTCAAAAGCTAGAGGAGTCGTTGTGGGAAACTCAAAGTGTCTGTGAGACATGGTGTCTGTGTGTGTGTGTGTGTGAGAGAGAGGGAGAGAGAGAAAAGAGCTGTACAGCTAGTAGAAAGTTTAACCCTTTGTGATTCAGTGTGAATGCACATTTGTTTGTTGGTGATTGAATGTTCCCTGGAGCTTGAGATCCGGGACTGTTTTGAATCTGATTTCTATTATGGAAATTTTAACATGATTTCTTTTAAGGTTAAGGATTTTGCAAGATTATGAAATAAAATGTTCTTTTTACAGGTCATGACTGCCTTACTATCAGTTTCTAACTAACCTCTTTTATCCTTACATAAAAGCGATTTATGGAGGACAGTTGAAGTTTTAACTTGAATAGACAAATCCTTTTAAGGCAGCTCTGGTTATGTCACGACCTATAGCATTGTAATTGAGCAATGACTGGTCAGGACTACTTGGGAGGACGAGGTTTGGATTTGAATCAGGGGACTGGAACCGGGTGATTGTGGTGGATTTCAGAGTTGGGAACTGTGTGCATTTTGCATTTTGAATATTAAACACTGAATAAGTGAATTTATAATATATAAATATATATTTACAAGTCAGATTCCAAAATGTATAGTTAGGAACAGGCT